>NW_009704193.1:0-93781 GCF_000703405.1 Apaloderma vittatum
AGGCAGTGAGGCTGTACAGCTGCCGCCGCGTGCGTGAGTGCGCGTGGGGTGGGCAGAGCCGCGCGTGTAGGTGTTAGCGCGGGGCACGCCGGGAGTGCCTGGCGAGGCGGTTTTGTCAGAAGGCGCGTCAGGGGCTGAGCGAAACAGAGGCAGTTCAGTTCAGGGGCTTTGCTGCTCAGCTCCGTGTCTCCTCTGAGAGGCTGCGCTTTCGGAAGTTAGCAGCGTGCTTTTGCAGCCAGTGCCTGCCTCTAGCAGTGCTGTCACCTGATGTTTACGGTTACTGCCAGTGACAGGGATGCAGAAAGGCTCTTGCTCATACTCACTCCTGTAGTGACCAAGGCCACTGCCGGAGCTTGTGTAACACACTGGGGGTGCTGGGAATTAAAAGGGGACACAAGGGAATAAAAGGAGTCGTAAGGAAGTACATGGTTGCACCTTCTTGGAGGAACAGACAGGGCAGGGGACCAACAAGAGTATTCCATTCCATACGTGTCATATTCAGTATAAAGCTGAGGGATCACAGGGGATAAGGCCTCTTTTTCAACAGCTGGTAAGTGAGAAGGACTCCTGTCCATTCTTCTGCCTTTGATCCAGATCCTGAGCTCAGGAATCCAGCTCTCTCTGGTTCCCCTCTGCTGCTGAGCCTGGGGCTGCCCATGTGCTGCTTGCTCTGCAGCATCAGTGGGGACTGATGTCCGGGGGGAGACATGTCAGGTTTGATAATGGCTTCATATATATTTGTCATTATTTTCATCATCCCCCTGTTAGTACTGTTATTGTTTTATTAAAACTTTTTAGTTGTCGTTTCTAAGCCATAAGTCTCTCTGCCCCATTCTTTTTCCCTTCCCGTTTTGGAAGGGAGCAGAGTTAGAGAGCATCTGTCAGCATTTAGTGGCCGGCCCAGCCCTAACCTTCAACACAAGTGGCATTTGGAAAATAGCATTTTGGTGCATATTTACTCTTTCATGGTGAAGAATTCTTGGAAAACTCCTAATGGGCTTTCTTTTGCATATTGTATGCAAAAGATGCAAAATATTTTTTGGCCTTTGTACTGCTGAATAGCAGAAAGGGCACATGTACTTTTGATGGAGAAAAATCTTGGCATAATTTTGCAAATCTCCTTTTTGACTGATTCAGATGAGGGTACTGGCTTTTCGAGTCAGGCCATATTCTCCTAAGAGCTAAAGGCCAAAGGAGATCTCACCATATTTTCCAATTAAACTCTGACATCTGAATGCTTTCTGTATTTTTGAACTTCATACTGCTGTTAGGCAAGACAGATTTTAAAACAGTGTGTTGCTGTAATCATCTGATATAGCCATGTTTAAAATATTTCAATCACAAATCAATTCAGAAAATGTTCCCAGTGACAGCAGTTTTATCGTTTTCCTCTATTTGGACTGAAACCTATGCTACAAGATTAGATAATTCATCTCTCTTTGGTTCTGGGTGGAAAAGTTAAGTTTTAAAGAAAAACCTTTCTTTTATGGCATCCACTTTTATACGCTGGTTGCTCTTCACGTCTTGAGCGAAGAGTTTGTGATCCATCTTCTTCTGTTTTGCCTCGGGGCCACTTATTAGCCCAACCAGCTCTCCCTTCTTCAGGGCAGCATCTCCAAGCCTACCTAGGTGTGGAGATGCTGCTGCTCCATGAGGCAGTGCTGTGCTGGTTGGCTCTGACCTTCTTATTGCACCCATGTTGGTGCTGGAAGGGCTGTGTGCGTTGTAGGGGCCAGCAAGGTGGACTTGAGGCCACAGCAAAGAGGGCCAGCTGCTACCTCGCTTGCCCAGAAATCAAGGAAAGTGACTATTCCCCTCTGCTCGGCATTCGTTAGATCTCTTCAAGGTATTGTGTCCTCTTTTGGGTCTGCCAGAACAGGAAAGACATGGACCAGTCAGGGGAGGTTCAGGGGAGGCCTCAGGCAGGTCAGGGCTGAGGAACACCCTGGGGAGCAGGACTTGGTCAGCTCGGGAGGGGCCCCGGGCAGCCCATGGGTGGGGAGGTTTCTGAGAGCAGGCAGCCTGGCTCTTCACGGGGTACATGGCCGGAGATCTTGCAACAGCATGCATGAGTGGAAAGAAGAGGCTCAGCATTGGGTATCAGGAAGGACTTTCTTCCCTGGGACAGGCTACCAGGGCAGGCTGTGCAGGCTCCATCCTAAGCCCCAACTGGATACAGCACTGAGCAGCCTGGTCTGGACTGAGGCTGACCCTGTCTTGAGCCGGAGACCATGGTAGAGACCTCCCGAGGTCCCATCCAATCTGAATTAGCTTGTATTCCTATGATTTATGTCTTCATTTGCCTCAGGTCTGCCCATTTACTTTTTCCAATATGCAAATTACATTTTTCCTCTCACCTTTTTTATTTTCCATTAACCTCATTTAACCAGCAGACTGTATTACTCAATTGAAGTTTTATCTGGACCTCACTGGCAGCTAGAAGCTGTGTTGCAGCGGAAGAGCAGTGCAGGGAAGCAAGAATGGCCCAAATGGTCCAGCAAGGTTTTCACCAAGAGCAGAGTAAGAAGGGACCACAGGACAACAGGTGTTTTGGGAGCAACCTCTATGGGCAGTGAGTGCAGATCCCTGACCAGACATGTCTCTGCTGAGTCAGGAGAGCTCCCGGTGTGCATCTGGGGTAACCAGGATTGTCGATCAGTGTGAGGAGAGACTTGAGACTGGGGAAAATGAGGAAGATCAAGGCTTCTGGAACTCTGGATAAAGTGAGATGTGGACTGAAGCTATTGGCTTCAATGTAGCAAATTCTTTTCATATATGTATGATTTAAATAATTAATAAAATCTTATTTATTTATGTATTCATTTTCCTCTGGCAAAAAGCAGAGGGCAGGAAATGCATAAGCCAAGTATTTATTCAATCATGTTGTCTCAAAGGATAAAGCTGAAAAATTAATTTAGAATTGTTAATTTATTATTCTATTCCATTTTGAACTTATATTTGTCTTTCCATTTGCCTGTGTATCTTAATGAAATTGTCAGACATTTTAAGATTATAGGTGGAATTATGGAACCCTTGAAGAAACAACAATTTTTCTGTTGGCTTCTGTGGAGTCTTTTTTCTACCCTGTAACAGTAGAAGGGATCCTGGTTTGACTTTGATCAGTGCTCTGTTACAGAAATAGGCTAATAAGTATTCATGCTGGAAGTTTAAATCCTTAATAAAATAGCTTAATCAGAACAGTAGTAAATAGGTATTGTTGTCTTCTTTTTTTTTTAATAGAGGATTTCACCCCAGTTCCATATAAGGCTCCACCACCTCCAAAACCAGAAAAAATTTTTCCTCCTTATACTGGATTTGGTTCTGAAGAGGATTCTCTGTGCTCCTGTATGGGTCTGCTTCCCAAGCCTCCCCAAAAAGATTTCAAGAAATTCATGGAGAAAGACAGGTATTTCACTGAAAAATAATTCCATTTTTTTAAATTATGTCTTCTTGTGAAGGAGCTAAATGCTAAGTAGGGATGTCATTTTTTCAGCAAAATATGCAGTATGTCAGAGTTTTAAGGAAGGTGTGCATGAGGACTGGTTTAATGAAATGGTACTCCAATGTCCTCCAAACTCAGCAAAACTTCTCTTTTGAAAAGGAAAATATTCTGACCCTCCCATCCTCTACTTCCTTCCCTTCTGCTGTCTTCAATGGATGTTTGATAGAAGTCTTAGCCCAGGAATTAGTCAACAATTTTGTGTGCTTCAGCAGTCCAACACTGATTTGCTTTTCTGTTTGACTTTTCGACATTTACTTTTTCTGTCTGCTGTATTTTGTGCAGTTTACTGTAACAATATGAAAGTGTTAACCCTTTACTTCCCATTATGAAATGGTTTGTCAAGCAGTGGTTGTTGAAGCGTAAGCGGAAAACGAAGTCATGTGGTAGAGATGCACCTGAAGAAACTCCATAAAAGAAGAAATCTATTAGAAAAGTCCTGGGAATGTATTGGTAGTGCATATAGCAGTACTGTAAATAATTTAAAACACTATCACTTAAAAAATATCCAACTAGTGGTGGGCCTGATTTTCTAGAGATAATCGTATGTATTGCTTTTCAGAATTTGATTTGAAAGTATACTTACCTACATGTGTTTCCATTATAAATTTTCTGGAAATAAACCTGGAGCTTGATTGGCAACTGAACTTGAATATAAATTCATTCCAGACCTGTGACAGAGAAGTAATTTTCCACTGAAAATGATTCCTTTCTGTCTGGCTTACTCTAGCTGATTCTGTTAATTTAAGCTGGAAATGGTTTTTGACAAAGTAGGGAATCTCAGGCCATTTCCCTTCTTGGTCCAGGAGTAACACAATTAATATGTATTACGAAACTCAAGAGAATGCATATCTTAGTGATGAAAACTTTTTTCATATTCTCTTCTTGGTATCTCACCTCTTTTTTTGCTTTTCAGAAGTGGCATGGAAAGTAACATCCTGCGGTTCTGTGCAAAACTTGTTACAGATAGTCCTGTTGACAAGGATCGGAAATTCATTATTTCCTACTTCCTGAGTGATGACACCATTTCAGTTTTTGAACATACACAACAAAACACAGGTAAGATGTCGTCATGTCTTGCAATCAGTCCCAGTTACCCTGCTCATTTGATTAGAATTTACAGTAAACGTTGTGGCCAGGCTCAGCACTGGCAGAAGCAGCAATGTGGATTTTTTAAATGCAATGGGAATTACATCAGCAGATCTACTGCACTATCTTGCATAGCCGTATGTCATGGTAATTTATAAACTTCATCACTCAGAATAATGCTGTGCATTGGAAGACTGTACTTTACAATATCCTTTGGGACCTAGAAGTTTAATGCATTAGAACTTCTTCATGTTTAAGTCTGCAAATTTGGCCTTTAAACATTTGCTTTTATGTGGATAACATACAGGAATCTTATTGTAACTCATGATAAATAGAGACAGGAAATTTAAGACATCGAGAATGAAAGAGTAAATCCTTTGTTTTGCAAGCTTGTATTAAGGCTTTGGTAAACTTATATAGCATCCATTGTATAGAAGCAGCTCATGAAAGCAAAACAGCTGTGGTATTTTTTAACATACTTTATCATTAATCATTTAGTGTTTAGCATATAGTGTCTGTGCTAGTATCTGTGTGTGTCTGTATAATACTAAACTGAATTTCATAGCCACACTACCAGTTTTTGAGTGACAAATGCTTTGTTACTTCTCAGTTGCTTGCATTTATCCTATTGCTTGAGCATGGTCATACAGTGTTGTCATGGTTAAATTCTTTTGACCACTGTTGTCTTTTGTTGTCTGCCTCCAACTGTGGATATGAAAGGTTTTGTGATTTTCAAGCGTCTTATTATTTCCTCGGAGTGTCTTGTACACGAATGGAAGGACACGGCACTGGGAAGAATGTCAGGAAGTCCTTCTGTAACTCAGAGAGATGCGGAAGCCCTGGCTAAGCATGACCCTGTTGGAGGAATTAGGGTATTTCTGTGAATCCCACAAAACATATGCAGCAACAGTTTCAGAGCAGTTCACAACCAGAAGTGCTCTAGTGCCTCTTAACATGTGCAGTTGAAGGACTGACTCTTAAAATCTGCTCTCAGCCTCTGATAAAACTATAGAGAGAAAAAAAGAATCAGGAAATTGCATTCTCTCAAAGACAAAGGAAAAAGAGTAACAGAACGTTTCCTTAGTTACTGTGTTAAACTCTTGTGGAACCTTGTGACTAGCTCTTTTGATACTGCCTGATACTGCACTGCTGCCAGTGGTGCTGCGAAGTCATTTGAGTGCCCTGCACATGAGTAGGTTTTTGGGAAGGCTTCAGCCTTTTCGGCGCAAAGAACTTCTAATGGCACCTCTGCTTGTATTCAACTATATTATGAATGCATAAATAGGGACCTCACCACCAACTAAAATACAAGCAGTTCTCTGAGAAATGTTTTGATGATGTGTAGAGAACCTGCCTAGGCTTCAGTGAGCATTCCCAGTTAGCCTTGCTCCATTGCAACATTGAGATTTAGCACTGCTTATAGCAGCAGCGTCCTGTCATCATTGTTTTACTAGTTTCCTGCCATCCAGTGGCCTGTAATTTATGCAGCTTCTCTTTTATTACAGTTAAAGACACATACAGTTATGTATATGTTTATTATGTCATGCTGCTGTGAAGCTCAAGAGCAACTCCTTTCTCTGCTAGTGAATGACATGTTTGATTGGCATCTTTTATGTCCAGAGATGTAAAGGATGCTAAGGGTACAGCTGCACTGTTAAATTCAGTAAGTCCAGGGAATAGTTTGAATCTTGGACCCCAATCATAGGTATTGTCTGTTGGGTCGTTCCTGATTCTCCTTCGCACCATTCCAAATAGAGAAGGTCTCAGAGAGCCTGGGACCACTCTTGGAGTTATAGAATGTGTTGAACCTGAAGGGACCTTTAAAGATCATCTAGTCCAAACCCCCACAATGAGCAGGGACATCTTTAACTGCATCAGGATGCTCAGAGCCCCATCAAACCTGACCTTGAATGCCTCCAGGGATGGAGCCTCCATCACCTCTCTGGGCAGCCTGTTCCAGTGTTTCACCAGCAGGAGGATGCTTGACTCCAGGAAACTCTCCTGCAACGCAGTAAGGACAAGGCTGCACCTTTGGTTTGGCTTGCCTCACCCTTATTGGTCATCTAACATTGTCCCAAGAGGTTTTGTGCTCTCAAAAGTTAGGGTCTTTCTGCCATACGGAGGGGCTGCAGTACATACCCTCAGTTTTATGCTGTAAACCACCATTCTGTTGGACGGCAGCACAGCCCTTGCATGCCTTCACACGATGTGAACACACAGAAATAATAGTTGTGTCTTAAGACCCCAGATTTATCATATAGCACCCAGAGCAGGGCCAGAGCCACACACGGTGCAGTGCAGATGTGGTCAGTTGGCCAGGCTCTCAGCAGCAAGAGTGTCAGGCCAGAGATTGCTTCTGGCCTTCTTTTTGTGTTTGAATGAGAATATATTCTGAGAGTGCAGCTGGGAGCCCGTTGGACATTGCTAGTCAAACAAAATGTGAAACAATAAATGAGCAAGTTCCCGTACCAACAATAGCAAATGCTTTAAAACGCGTATGAAAGACAAGTGTCTGTAAATGGGTTCTTAACTTCACTGAGATGATGAAGCAGATAGAGTAGCTGGCTTTCAGAGGTGATAGAAAGGTGAAGTGAAAGGATGTCTCTAAGAACTGGCCATTGGAGAGTTTGGTGAGACCAGCCTTGAAGAGGCAGGATAAGCAGTAGGAAGGGGGCAAGGCAGAGCTGGAGTTGGAAACATGCCTGGGATGGCAGAAGGTTTTGTTCCAGCTCTTCTTCTTTCTTCTCTTTTTCTCTGTTTTTTTTTTTCCAAGGGTTTTTCATGTTTGACCAACCTGATAGCCTTTTATGAGGACATAACCAGGTGGTTAGATGATGGCCATGCAGTGGACATGGTTTATCTGGATTTCAGTAAAGCATTTGACTCTGTCTCCCACAGCATCCTCGTAGCTAAACTGAGGAGATATGGTCTGGATGATCAGGCAGTGAGGTGGATTGTGAACTGATTGTAGGAGAGAAGTCAGAGAGCTGTGGTCAGTGGGGCACAGTCTAGCTGGAAGCCTGTATTAGTGTGGTCCCTCAGGGGTTGGTACTGGGACGAGTACTATTCAATATATTCATCAATGACCTGAATGAGGAAGCAGAGTGCACTGTCAGCACGTTTGCTGATGATACAAAACTGGGAGGAGTGACTGACACACCAGAAGGTTGTGCTGCCAGTCAGAGAGACCTGGACAGGCTGGAGAGTTGGGTGGGATAAGTGTAGCATCTTGCATCTGGGAAAGAATAACCCCATGTACCAGTATATATATAGTAGGGCCCCATGTGCCCCTACACCGGAGAGCAGTGTAGGGGAGAGGGACCTTCAGGTCCTGGTGGACAGCAGGATGACCATGAGCCAGCAATGTGCCCTCCTGGCCAAGGAGGCCAATGGCATCCTGGGATATTAGAAGGGGAGTAGCTAGTAGGTCGAGAGAGGTCCTCCTGCCCCTCTACTCTGCCCTGGTGAGGCCACATCTGGAATATTGTGTCCAGTTCTGGGCCCCTCAGCTCCACAGAGACAGGGAACTGCTTGAGAGAGTCCAGCGCAGAGCCACAGAGATGATGAAGGGAGTAGAACACCTCCCTTATGAGGAAAGGCTGAAGGAGCTGGATCTCTTCAGCTTGGAGAAGAGGAGGCTGAGGGGTGACCTCATAAATGTTTATAAATATGTCAAGGGTGGGTGTCAGGGAGGATGGAGCCAGGCTCTTTTCAGTGATGTCCAATGATAGGACAAGGGGCAACGGGTGCAAGCTGGAACATAGGAGATTCCACAAAAACATTAGGAAAATCTTTTTTCACTGTGAGGGTGACAGAGCCCTGGAACAGGCTGCCCAGGGAGGTTGTGGAGTCTCCTTCTGTGGAGACATTCAAGTCCCATCTGGACACATTCCTGTGTGACCTACTGTAGGTGATCCTGCTCTGGCAGGGGAGTTGGACTAGATGATCTTTTGAGGTCTCTTCCAACCCCTGACATTCTGTGATTCTGTGATTCTCTTTTCACTATCCCTCCCTTATTTTAGTCATGTCTGAACAGAAGTTAATGAGTTTCTGTGAGGTTAAAGAATAAGAGCACTTTGCAGAAGTCAAGTAAGAGTGTCTAGGAAGAAGGAGTAAGGCATGCAAGATGGGAGTGAGAAGAACATCCATGCATGAGAAGGAAAAGTGTTGAAGTGGCTGGGGTGGGAGAAGAGTAAGTTTGAGCACATCTTAGAGAGGCACTAAGTTAAAACAGTAGATGACTCTGCAAAAGACAACTTGACCACCCTTTTTGTGCTATATTTGCCTTTTTATTTGCATGAATCAATACAAATTGGCAAGTAAAAGTGTTTCAAATCTCCATCCTAGATTGAAGTAATAAGTTGCTCTTACTTTTCTCAGTCTAGTAACCTGAAGGTTGCAGAGAATTACTACACACTATTATTAAAACTGTGCAACTGTATTTGAAACACAGAGGGATGGACATCTTGAAGCACTTGTTGAGATGGGGGTCAAAACGTGAGAACTTTGGCTCCCCATGCAGAAGATCACAACCCCTTTTTTTACTCAGTGTAAGACCAAGCCAACAGCTGTACAAACACCTGCAAAGTCTGATCTGATCTTAATGGAAGCTGGTCTTCGGTTGTGGTGTTTATTTTGTGCTTTGAGCCTGGCTTTTGTAGATTTCCATCAAAAATTCTCATCAGGTTTCAGTGTAAAATCTCTAACCTAATGAGATATTTTTGTTTTCCTTTATACCTCTTGAAATATACTAACCCGTAACATTTAAAAAAACAATTGTGGGACAGAAGTATTAAGGTTCGTTTCCAATCTAAGTGCACAACTGCAGGGACATAGAGAGACAAGAGTGAACTTCCAATATTACAGAGACCTGTTCTGTTTAAATATTACAAACAGTTAACAGGATTATATAACCTAAAGTTTCATATTTATTTTAATAGTTAAGTGGAAAGAAATGCGTTAAGATTAGTGTTAAATTAATGATTTGAATTGTTTTTTGATTCAAGCTAGATCTGACCATTACCATAGTGTACTTTTTTTGTCTTTTGCTTTTATGGTGCTAGCAAAGCAATTAAGACAAGACATCTGATCCGTCTGGTTTAACAGGGAGTTTGAGTTTCACATTAATTCATAATTTTTACTATAAAAGGCATTTTATTACACTGTTCCTCAGCTTGTTACTGGACTTGCATCATTAGCTAATATGTAAGACATCATTAAATGTTAATAAACTGTGCTTTTTGGCTTTTGGCTTGGAAACTCAAACACAAACAGGAAACAAACCCCAGGCACACCAGAGTTGTTGCAGGGCACATATCCTGATGAAACTAAACGTGACAGAATGTTTTCTAGAAAGCCTGGTACATGCAATGCAATTATGCGGTGCACCAGAAGATATTACTGGAAAGCAGAATGTTCTTTTTAGCATCTTACATACCCTTGAGTACGACATGTAGTTTCCAGTGGCACAAATAAAATCATTATAATGTGAAAAGAAGTAATGTGACATACTCAGCTCACAGGGGAAATAAGAGATCACGTTTAAATTGCACTGACAGAACAGCATGTGGAAGATAGTGTCATGTCACTCCTACTTTTTTTTTTTACATTCAGAATCCCTTAAAAACATGTTAGAACTACAGTGCACCAGAATTCACGATCTTTGTTAGGACTAGGCTATTCTAAGTTGTGATTTTTTTATTTTTCTTTTCTTGCTTTAACAGTTCAGGGATAATTGCCTGCATCTTATATTTTGTATCTTGCATTTCTCAAGGGTCAGTTCCAAGGCTGGGAACAGGGTTATGGGAACAGTTTGAAGAGGCACATTTCTGTCCGGCTTTAAAGAGAAGAAAAAAAGGGAAGGTGTTTGGCAGGCATTCCAATGAGACATGGCACTGAACATGCACAATGTAATTGTTGCTGCGGATGCTGGCGGAGACAGTTCTTTTAGCAAAGAGAGGGATTGGGAGAGTACATTATGAGACAATAAACTCAAGGATGAAAACTCATATTTAAATACAAACCAGCCGGTTTGGGGTGTCTTTTGGGTTTTCTTTTGTGGTTTACTTTTCCCAAGTAAAGCCACAATTAATTATTTACAATTCTATTCCCATAGGGATACTTGGTGGGAAGTTCTTGGCAAGAGGTCGCATTAAGAAGCCCGGGCAGGAGCTCTTTAAGAGTGAGCCATCTGAATACTTCAAGGCTCAGAATCTGTTTGTTGGAGCCACAGTTTGTTTCCATGGTCACAACTTTCTCTTGGTGGATGCTGATGAGTACACATTCAACTACATGGAGAAGCATGCAAATGAGGTGAAGCAGACTCTTGTTATTTTCTATTATCTTTAAGGACTGTACCTTATCTCTGTTTTTCAGAGCTGTTTGTACCTAGTTTCTTCACCCAAGGTGCTCTCTGTCTAGCAATGTATTTAGATGTTAGTTAGGGAGTGCATGCAAGCCTGGCCACTCTTTACTGTCCCCTAAATTGATCTGACCTGTGTGGAATTATAGATACTGACTGCTTCCACAGCTCTCTGTGGTAGGAAGTTGAAATATGTGATGAAAGAAGTATGTTTTGTCTGTTTTAAATCAACCTCCCACTAGTTTCAGTGCTAGTTCCAATGTTTCAGGGTTTGGTGAAGATCACCATTCATCTTATTCACCAACTTCATAATTTTGTAAAATCTCAGACATTTTTTCCCCTCAGCCAAATCCTCTACATTTAAGAGTCTCACCCTTTTTAGTCTGTTCTTGCAAAATGACTGTGCGATACGGAGACTGGAAAGGTACTTGAGATGTGGACGCATCCACTTTAGTCTTCCTGATGAGGCTATTTTGTTCCCTGATTTGATTTTTGGAGTTCATACATATTTGTCTGCCAAAATGTTTTCCTTATCATGTTAGAGATCAGTCAGGAATTCAAGCCTTCAGTTTGCACTGAGTTTCACTACCTTTTGGTGTTGCCTTCAGAGGAGAGGGCAACAATAGAGAGCTGGGGTGCTTCTGCTGGTAGATACTTTATATTAGCAGTCATTACACAAGTGGCTGGTGAAGAAGCCCTCATTCACCAAAGCCAGAAATGTATTCAATAAGAGGAAATGGATTGTCCTGTAACAGTTTGTGGGATTTTGTGTTGGTTTGGTAAGAAATGTAGATTACTATTTCTTCTTAAAATGAAGTTTGTGCTGCAATATTTGAATAAATGTGCTCCTAGTATACTTGGAAATTCCTGTTCTGTGCAGCTCGGACCCAGTTGCTCTGGGCCAGAATGCATTGGATCAGGAGCTAAGGCTTCTCTGTATCCCAGTCCCTTTTCTGGATTGTTCCTTCATAGAATCATAGAAACATCAAGGTTGGAAAGGAGCTTAAGGGCATCAAGTCCAACTTACAAACTTGAACCCTAAACCATGTCCTGAAGTGCCACATCCAGCTGTTTTTTAAACATGTCCAGGGATGGTGACTCCACCACTTCCCTCAGCAACTCATTCCACCACCCTTTCGGTGAAGAAGTTTTTCCTTATATCCAATCTAAACTTCCCCTGGCGCAACTTGAACCCCTTCCCTCTTGTCCTGTCGCTATTCACTAGGGAGAAGAGGCCAACACCTGTCTCACTACAGCTGCCTTTCAGGGAGTTGCAGAGAGCAATTAGGTCTCCCCTCAGCCTCCTCTTCTCAGCCCCAGCTCCCTAAGCCTCTCTTCATTCTAGTCCCCTAATCATTCTGGCTGCCCTTCTCTGTACCTGCTCCAGCACCTCGATGTCCTTCCTGTACTGTGGAGCCCAGAACTGCACACAGCACTCGAGGTGCGGCCTCACCAGTGCTGAGAATTGGGGCACAATCACTTCCCTGGTCCTACTGGCCACACTACTCCTAATACAGGCCAGCACCTTCTTGGCCACCTGGGCACACTGCTGGCTGATGTTCAGCTGTCTGTCTTTCAACACCCCCAGGTCCCTCTCTGCTGAGCAGCTCTCCAGTCACTCCTCCCCAGGCCTGTAACGCTGTTGGGGAAACAGTATGATCCTGAACATCAGACTGACTGGACTAGATTGACTTTGCTTCATAGCTTGTGGTGATGAGGCAGGAGGAATTGTGCCTTCATCAGACCTTCTCCAGAGCTGCCCTTTTGCTTAAGCTCACTGAGAGCACACGTAGGGAAAATACCCAGGAGGCTTTATCCGGCTGTGGTCCTCTGCCCATTTTTCCAGACTTTTTTTCCAGCTGGAGAAGGGAGAAGGTTCTTTAGTGAAAGTTTTAACTGTTCTCTGGCTCCTGACTCACCAGAGTGAACCTGGAGGACTCCCAAGACTCTGGCAGGCCTGGTGCAGTCTCAGGGGTGAATGTCCAGTGATTTCAGAAATTTCACCAGTCCTGACACCGGGGTGCCGCAGAGACAGAGGCAGCCCTACCCTGTGCTGCCTTCAGGCCACACGTGCTGCCTCCCATTCAAATGGAAATAGCATAATGGTGTGATTTTTTTTGTAAATTAACGTGGAGTTAGCACCACCTGCATTCCCTGAAATAACAGGGAAGGCCTGCAAAATGCTTGTTGATGTAAAATGCTATGACTGCTAAATGCTTTAAGCAGTGAAATACAAAGCTATATACAGTGTTTTCTTACCGCTGGACCGTTTCTCTTCCCAGCAGACTCAAACCCAAAGCTGGTCTCCAAAATGCCGAGTGCATTGTTGGATTGTAAATGTTCTTTGGAAGTGCTCATTGCTTCAATTATCTTGGGTGAAACGAGCTCTGAATGATTGTGTATTATCAAAGTAAAATCTGCAAAATGAGAAGAAGCAGCACTAAAACTACTTCTTTAAAGTGAATTTTGAAACGTTCTTTACACAGTTAAGATTTTATAACAATGGGTAGGAAAAAAGGTTTATTCTCCTAATGATTGGTGCTTTATTCACATCCTTTGAATAGAGCTCCAGAAGTAAGGACACACCTTGTTTGCCTCAGTTCATTAGAGGATTGCATATTCAAATCACAACAACTTCAGCAATTATTAGGGAAGAGCAGAGCTGGAAGATAGTTTGGAGAAAGGAAAACAATTTTAAGATGGCTTTTTTCAGTATGTTTTCTGAAAAAGATGGTGAAAGAAATCCATATGGAGTGTTTTTCTTGTGGAAAATGCCATTTTGACCACATTTCTATAGGCATACGTTGATTTAGATGAGATTTTGATTGGTAATCAGTCCAGGTTGGTATTGATTTTGCTGTAATTGAAACATTTATCTGATATCATGTAAGGTACTTGGAAAGTTTTAATTTTCAGTTACGAAATTTGATTGTTATTTTTTCAAGTTATGGGGAGAGAAAAATCATTGAGTCTTGTAATTTTAATTGCCATCTATACTGAAAGCAAATTTAAAGATCTAATTCTCAAAACTTTTCAGCACTTTTAGTTTCTTTTCCAATTTGAGGAAAAAAATGTATTTAGAGAGTGTAAATTTGCATGCAAAACAGAACACGTGCTATGCAGAGTCCTACTGGTACTATCCAGGTTTGAGGTGGGTTCTTTCAGGCCAGGTGTCACTGTGCCTCCTTGGAAATGAATTCATCGTCTCTGAATCAGTCTCAGCTTTTGAACTTTGCAGTCTTTTGCAGCACAAACATGGAGGTCGATTTTACTTCCATTGAATTAAACTTAATAACCTTAAGCAAGACAATCAAACAAAATTAGGGTGTGACTACTAGCATGTCAGCAATTGCATGAGAAGGGGGCAGAGCAGGTAAAGAGATCTTGCCATGCTGCTCAGATACTCGGTGTCCATGTAGGTGTTGGAAGTATGGAGTTTAGGGAAAAAATGTAAAAATAACTGCTTTGATAATCTAGAGAAGACAGATTTTTAAATAGACAGAACACCTTGTCCATCTTTAAATACTCTGCTCATTGATTCCTTGTGCCTAGTGTTTTCCAGTCTCTGTTCCTTGCTTTTTCAACAAAAAGCTATGTGCTTGTGGCCCAAACAGTAACACCTTGTGGAGGGGCTGAAAAACTTACGGTCTCTCAAGCTTTTTCATCACTGGTCCAGCTGCTCCACACCAGTTGCTTCCATGGCTTTGCAATGCCAGGGTTGTACCTGTGGTTTTGGCATAGGCAGCAACTGTCTTCTCTAAATCTGAGCATGTTACCTGCAACCACTACATTTATTAAACTTGGATCAATTTTTAAAGCTCTGGCATTGTCATGGGGACTTTAGCTACCCTTTTCTAGATCCCTTTGAACTGATGTGTAGCTGTACTCAAGACTTCAGCATAACTGGGACTGAGGCTCAATTTCTGTTGTGATTAGGTCCCTAATACAAGTCATTCCACGTTTCAAATAATCACTAGTTAAGCAAACATTGCTTACTGGCAGAAATGGAAGAAAACTATTTTCTGACAGTTCATTATGCGGTTAGGCACACCATGACAGGTGTAAGGATATATCAGATATTCACACTTGGACTCAACTCCAATGTAATGACTCAATACATACATGTTTTATGTTAAAAATGGATATAGCAAATAAATCTTTGGTAGAGCTCTAACAGAATGATCTGACTATAGGATGGAAGCCTTGGTGCTCCAATTCTATTTATCTAAATTCAAATTTATTTTTATGTCCTATTTGGGAAGAAATAAGCATTGTTCTTACATGACAGGAAAAATTGGTTCCTAACGAATTCCCAGTCTGCTAATTCTGAATATATAAAGCAACATAGTTTAATATGAATATGGATATCCTTTGGAACAGTTCGTTTGAACTAGTAGTGAAAAGATTAGTTTTAACTTGCTGAAATTTATTAATTGAGAGTTAGGGGCACCAACTTAAAATGGGGACCAAGATATTAGAACTGTGTTTTAATTTTTTCTGCTTCTGCTTTAACAATATGACGTTTGAAGCAAAAGTGGATGTTGTTTTATATAGCTGGAATAAGCTTCCTGAGAGTGCATGGTCTGATGATTTTTGTTTATTTTTTATATTCTCAGTAGGAATCAGTTTCTTTCAGTAGCAAGCTTCCATCCAGCCTTAACACAGTGCTGATTTCTGCACCTGAAGTGAGACAATGAAGAAACCTAATAATTCTTAGCAGTTCACCGTTGCCCTGCATCTTGACAACTCTTGCTCGTACATGCATACTTGGTTACATAGTGGTTATCTCTTTAAACTATGTCTTGTTTTTCTCTGTTAAGTTCTCCGTGGCTGATATCGGTTTCATCCTCAAGAAACTGAAAGACCTAGCCGAACCTCATTCCCGAGAAATCAGACAGCTGTTTGCAGCCACTGACCCTGAGCATACCAAGGTGATACAGTATGACCCTTTCAGGTAAGACAGTGGATTTTATTTTTCAGTATTTAAGGAACACACATTGCCCAAAAATGCATAGAGCATGACTGTTTCTTGATGCTTTCTGCACATGTTAGCTGACAAATGGCATACATTTGTTTTGCATTTACTTGGAGACTATGTGTGAAAAAGAAAGTGAATCCATGCCCCAGAAAAAAAAAAAAAGAAATGTGATAGTTTCAAGTAAGCTGAAAGGCACAACTGAAATATGTCTACTTTTTATGGAGCTGGCACAGACTGTTGTGAAGAAGGGCAAATCAGCAGTAATATATACACTGAAAGATAAAGAAACTTTGTGTAATTCTCTGGACAGACTTAATTAGTAGTTTTGAAATTCAAGAAGGTATGTTTGAGGTGCCTCCTGAAAATGGTATTATTTGGGGTTTGAATCATGGATGAAGAAGAGTCTTTGTGGAACGAAGGTGTATTGAAAAGACAGAATTCAGTGGTAAGCATCATTAAAAAAACAACCTGGAAAGCAGTAGTGAGAGCAATAATTAAAGATTTAGTTGCAATTTCAGCATAGATAGGGAGAGCAGAAAGCTGGATTCTGGCAGTGATCCAGATAGACAATGAGTGAGTGTATAGATACTCGAAAGAGGAAATCATGCTCAAATTTTAGTTTGTCCCACAGCCAGAATACTTGAGCATATGAATTGTGTTTGGTACAAGTAAAATTAGTCATGTGGAACAGAGGAGTTAATTTTACCTAGAAGCATTTGGTTTTCACAGTGGGTCATGGATCAAGCCAACTGGGACAAAAAAGAAATGCGCTCTCCATCTCACTCCTCCCCACAGCTCCATTTCCACAGTGATGTGGAGGGAGAAAATTCAACTAAAAAGGCTCAAGGGTTGAGATTAAGGATAGGGAGTGCAATAATCTACCATTTAAGGTGATGGGTAAAGAACCAGAGAGACTTGGGGAGAAACGACATAGATTTAATTCACCACCACCTTTTACGAAGTAGGGTACTGAGAGGAATACATCAATAAATACGACCCAATCTTAAATACACAGGACAGCTTGAAATGAGATGAATCCAAAAGAGAGAGATAGAACAATCGGGTTGCCTCTTAAATACTCTGATCACAGAGGCACTCGCTGGCCTGGCCCTGGCCGGAGGCAGGTCTGACTCCTACCTGGGAGCAGGCGGGGGCTCTGTTCACATACAGCTCTACCCCTGCTTTTTCTGAAAACCCTTCCGGACTCAAACCCATGATACAGTAGTAATACACTGTGTATTTAGAAACTGTCCTAATAACTAAAGTATGCAAATAGATGTGTATTGCATGGAATGCCATCCCTATAGGAATGTTAACAAAGGCAGAAATTGCTTCTGAAATATCTCAGAAGAGAGATAGAACAGCAGAAGATTCTTCCAGCAATTCAGAGTAAAAGTAGTGAGAGATGAAAACAGGCTGGTATACAGAAATCAAAAATATGTGATTAGAAGGTAAAGTTTAAACTAAGAGAAACCACAGTTATTGGTGGCTTGTGGACAAAATATTTCTAGACTCAAATGTTTTACTCAACAGAAGGAAGATTTTGAACTGTTGATTGCATTAAGAGGGAAAATATTGTAACTAGGGTAAGAAGGGGAGAGATTTGACAGTTGAAGTAGAAACTATAGCACTTGGAAAAGGTTTTTTTAAACAATGACTGTTTAAAATCAAATAGTTGTGGATTTAATTCAAATTCTGAAGTAATAATCTGCAAAACTTTATCTTTGTACATGCACTAAGAGCAGGTCAAAGTTTCGGAATATTTGCATGACGAAATTGGTGGAGCACACTTTTAGAAGATGATTGTGCTTTTGAAGAGCAGGGAGAGATTTTTATTTTGCCAGGAAGAGGCTCAGTTGAGTGTGAATTTAATCGCAGTCATATTCTTTGCAGCCATGTACGGCCCAGCTCTTTGGTTTGGGGTAGTGCTGCTCTGTGGCACGCAGTAAGATCTCTCTAGTTATATGGTGCTGAGGCACTTGGTTTCAGCAGCAAAAATGCAGTAGCCCATGAACAAGAGAGAAAGCAGGGGAACCCAGTAATCAATGTTTTCTTGGCTTCAGTGCTCACCTGGGCCAGCCCGAGCACCTGCTCATGGCCTGCATCCCTCCTGGGGTGGGACTACAGGGGATCTGGCAGGAAGCATTTGCACTGCCAGAGGAAGAATTTACCTCTAAAGAAACGTTGAACTTTTGTGCTTTATAGTGGTAGTAGATTTATTATATCCAGTAACCTAAAGGCTCTCTGTTATCCATGTATCTTATTTTAGAACGAAAGAAACATTTTTAATGACAAGGACGAGAGCACTTTGCATCTGTGAAGAGTCAAAAGGATATTTTTCTGTGAATAGAATATGTGTTCTTCTTAAAATTTTATAATGTCTTGTGTGCATCACTGTTTATTTTTAATCTGTTGTGACATTTCTTGATTATAACTAAGTAAAAATGAATATTATCTGTGTGACTTCAACTAGTGTGATAATCCTCTTATATTACAGTTAAAGCTTTACTGTGCTCTGAATTTGACTGTTCAGATTTCTTCCTTGCTACCTATGTAATTTTATATGAGTTGCATTTAAAAATAGACCTATTAATATGATGTAGTGAAGCAGAATTATAGTTATACGGATTACTTCAACTACTTTCAGAACTCAAGTTTACAGCACATCGTCTGGGAAGTAAATACATGGCGTACACTGAAGCCATCTGCTAAGCTATTGTTAAAACCATTGAAAGCTTAGTTAAAAAGAGAAGGAAAAAACCCTTAAGACTTAGATGCTTGTGCATCATGTGGTCCTATCCAGACTGGTTTTGCTCATAAGCTACTGGCAAGACCATTGACTGTTGGAGACAAAGAACTATGTGGGTTTAACAGAGATGCGTATCTTCAATTCAACTTGAGAAACAGCTCTCTCAGAAGCAGTTAATTATTATTTCTTCTTTCTCTACCAAATTAAGATCGCAATCTGTCTTATTCTTCTAGAGCAACAACAACAACAACAAAAAAGTAAAACAAAAGATAACTCAGCTATGGAAACAATTGTTGCCGCGTGTTTCTTTTTGTCAGGAACAATTTAGATGTAATTCTGTTTGCGAATCTTGGATCTCGTTCAGTAGTCCCTTGCAATCACTAAAATGTTCCTTAATTCCCAAATGAGATGATCATTTTGTCTGGGGGGTGTGGTGACTTGATTGTCACTAACTGACTTGAGAAAGTAAAAGGCCTTTAAAATCCTGGCACTGGAAAAATCTGTGCCATGTATGGAAATTCAGTCTGTGGAAATACTCAGGTTGATGATGTTATCTACATGCTTTCAGCCAGCCCAAGCGTTTCGAGTGCCAGGCTTATCGGGCAGTATTGTCCTCTTCTTTGTGCATGCAGCGGTATTACTGCTGGCTTCACGAAGAAGAGGCTCCAGTTTTGACTGGATCTCTGAATGCTCCCTCAATATAAATAATAGTACTCAGTAAGTGGAACAATAATACTGACGAGATAATGGTAATATTAATAGATGGACCAAGTTTCAGTCACTGAGTTTGCATAATCTCAAATAAGGTTTGCTACTGTCAACAACTTGTCTTCTCCTTTTTATTTATCTCCTGCCACTGCAAATAAAGGATCTTTCTGATTTATTTAATATGAAAAAAGCAGCAATTGAATTAAAGGAGACACTATACAGTGTTTAGCATCCTCTTTTTGAATAGCTGTATAAGTGCAATCACATTCCATGGAGAGTTATCTTTATTTGAACAGGAATGCACAAACCTCTGAGACAAAGCAAGTGGAAAATTAGGTTTCTTGATAAAATTTTGCAGTTTGGAGGGGTAGCAAGTTTCTGTGCTTTCCGTTCACAAGTGGATGTTAAGAGATTTATTCAAAAATTTAACTGTTCTCTAGCCAGCAATTTGAGGCTTGTGTCAGAACTTTGTGCATCACTAGTAATTTCTTCCGTTTGTTTTCGAAGGTCAGTATACAATCACAGTGACGCAGTACCCTCAGGGGTACTATAAGGTACGGCTCTAATTGCATCAGCAAGTACACAGAAGTTTATTCTTAGTGCAGTTTATCAAAAAGCATTATATATAATTTATTTAATTTTGACTGAGGCACATAGGCCTATGTTGATGCTTGTTAAAAAATTCTGTTGAATGTGAGTTGTCCAGAGGCAGATGTTTGGGGTCGTAATGCCAATGTAGTTACATGAAGACAGGTTTGTCAAGAGGCCTTGTAGCAGCTGAGGCAACCTACAGTTTGGGCCAGTTTTTTCCAGGAGAGCAGGAAGCCTCCCAGGTTCCCTTGCATACCTCGCTACTGGTGTTTTTCTTCCCTTATGTTGTGTCAACATTCAGGACATTTGAAGAACTCCGTAATCACTGAAGGCAGCAAACTCCCCACTGCAAAGACAATGAGGTCTTTAGTCCTTCTCCTTTTCTCCACCAACAATATAAAGAAGAGGGAGATGTTCTGAATGGTAATTACTAGTCCCGATTAAGCTCCAAAGCTTGTGTCCATTTGCTGATGTACTACAAGTCCCTTCAGATACTTACCCAGAAGTCACTCCAGCTCTATTATCAGCAACAAAGTCTTGGTATGAATGGGAATGACTAGTCATTTGGTGTCAGCACTGGCTGACAGCATCACTCGGATCTCAGGAGTGTTTCTCCTTCCTCAGATCAGGCTGGTTTGTCTGAGCAGCACAAACAATCTTGGGAGGGGGCGTCCCAGGCTCTTCCCTGTATGGGATCTGATTCTCTGCTGATAGCTTCCAAGCATAAACTGGCCTTGCTACTGCCTGCTGTCTTCATTTCTTGCTAGGAGGGCTTATGATGATAAGTTGGGTGTAATTTTCTGTCTTCTCTCAGTGACCAGTTTGTGTTTCTGTTTCTCCAGCTTTCCTCTGAAAAGCAGCCTGTTGGGGCCAGCTTTCACAGTGTTTTGTGAAGTGTAGCTTGGCACTTGATTGATATTCTGTTCCCTGTTGGGATCTTCTGCCCCACTTCTCCTCTGCTGTTGTTAATTCTCCCTACTTTATGCAAGTGTTGTTGGGCATGCTTTGTGTTTAGAAATAATTATTAATGTGCTGCAGAATGCAAAATGTAATTAGGAACAAAGCAGGGTAGTACCTTGTTAATTCACTGTCTTGTTTGATAAATGCAATGAGAAGATTAATCTCTGCTAATATTCCATGCCAGTGTGCCATCTCTGGTAAAAGGCCTCGCTCATGATAATTATGTATTTTTGTATGTATAGCCAGTTGTTGAGGAAGAGTGAACATTCTGCAAAAGTTTAAGAGTTCAATTAATTTCAATTATAGCTCCTTGAAAAGACCTGGATTTGATTTTAAGTAGATACATTCTTGAAATCTAAATACAGCATTTGATAATGAGTGAGCTTTAATCCTTTCTTTCCCTGGAATTTAGTGGTTAGTGACTGTTTATAACTCCTTTACTTAGAACTAATGTAGTCTGCTGCTTTTGCAAACAGGCACTTGATAATCAGTATCACTGGCGGAGCGTTTTCAGAACATGAAATTATGACTCTTGGGCGCTACTATGGTGTGAGAGATGAATATGAAATGGACATCCACTTCCTCCTGGCAGTGGCTCAAGAACAACTGAAGAAAAATAGCTTTGAGAATTTTGAACAACTGTCTGCGGTGTTTCTGGACAATGACCGTGAAAAGTAAGTTTCCTCTATTTATCCTAAGCTGTTATTTGGGAAACTCTGCTTGTCAACTGACCTACTTTGTTTGTTGCTGAGCTTTGTGGCTGAAAAATGTTATCTGTAATATTAAGCTTCTTTCAGCACTTGATATTAGACAAGAAAAGGATAGCCTTTTTGTCTCTTTTTCATCTTGTTTGTGGACTATTTATTATAGCTGCTACACAGCACCTTCTAGAATGTAAACAGATGCCCGTTCATGGGGCAAAACACAGTATTTTATATCAAAGAAGAAAAACAGTGATTTAAGGGAAGAAAAGAAAGGCTTTTTGGCTGATTCTTTATATGAATCATGTGCCCTTTTTGTTCTCTGAACTAAGGACCTCGGTGTGGTGGAGAGAGGCTTCAAGTTTCTTCATGTGCAGTTCAAGTTTCTCAACTTTGTAACAGTGAAATTTCATAGAACCTTGCTTTTTTTTTTGCTTCTACCCAGATATTCCTCACATGTTTTCCTATTCCCAGCAACAGCCACTTGAAGCAGATCTGGAAAACACCTAATGTACACTTCTCACCCTCTCTTTCTGTTTGTGTAGGTGTGGAGTGCTGCCCCAAGACACGTGCAGGACTATTTGCAAGTCCTTTAGATTGCCCCTGGCTGATGATGATCTGCAAGCTTTACTGACCGTGTGAGTTAAGTGCATTGGTGAAAATCGCTGCTAAATACCTTCTGGAGACACAGTTCTTAAGAATTCATCATTTAAATAATATTAATCATGACTTTGTCCCTATACAGATGCAGACTTTCCTATTTACAGAATATTTAAAATCAGCTGAGGTGCATCCATCTTAGGTACTTCATTTTGTCTGGCATGGTGGATCATCTGGGTTTTGCCAGAATTCTGTGGAATTGTTCTTGCGGGAATCAGCTACTGCTACTTCTCATTATCAATGAGATTCACTTCTTTGTTGCATTAGTTGTTTCTGCATATTTGTAAGGTAAAAATAATTTTATAAAAGCACGCTATGTGAGTTTTAAGAAACATGCCAAGATGAAGAAAATGAAATGTCCTTGAATCAAGTGGGCAGCATCAGTAGTAAAATAAAAGTGTTTTTCTACTCCTGTTAATCTCAACCAAAACGTTTTATTGTAATTTTTAAAAAGGAAGAGGAATGTTGGCAATTTTTTTGTATTTTTCCCTTAGCATAAATTGCAATTAGACAAATTGCTTGGCTAGCTGTATTAATGGGAATAGAAGAAAAAAGAACTAGTACTCGGTGTGTTTATATTGAAGGCCAGAGTTCAGAGTACCCTGTGGTGTTTCAAACACTGATGTCATGCTGAGTTTGGTTTTTATGGCCAGATTTTTTGGTAATAGGTTTAAATGCACGGGTGTCTTCTTTCCTTTGTGAAAGATCATAGAAAGTTTTGTCTGTACCTTCATAATATGTTAAAAGCAGGAGCGAGTCTTGTCTTCTGCCATGTTTAGATGTTTTCAGGTAGATCTGCTTTTTGATTGCAGGAGGAATTGCAAACTAAGCATCTGGGTTTATCAAATAATGAAAAGACTCTTGTGAGGCAGAAATGCGGAATCCATTTTAATAAAGCATCTTTGTACTGCAGGCAAGACTTCCTACTTAAATCATTATCAACAGGAGTGGTTTAAGAAGCCTAAGGAGCTATTTTTCACTAAGCCCCTGTTTCCAGACCTGAATAGGTCCCTACAGTAGCCAGATAACTGATTTTGGCAATTTGTTTGCTGTTCATCACTTCTGATGGTTGGGTTACAAGCATTAGTCATCACAAGCACGTCTGAATTTTAGCATTAATCTAAAACTCATTTTTTAGAACTCCCACAAAGGTGCCCAGCACAAAAAGTGTTGGAGGACAATTGATGTCCTGTATTAGACAAGGGATTCTCATAGTTTCCGCTTCATAAAGGCTGAAAATGAATAGATGCACAGATAAGGGCCTCGAGGTTTTCCGTTATGTACTACCTCAATGCTGATGAAGAACAGACAAGCCTGATGCGTCATAGGCTCCAGAAATATGTTGATTGTTTGTGAATTTATACAAGGGAAAGCTTTTGTGAGGTGACCCTCTTCTCTCTGGAAGAGCCTCAGGGTAGGCGCTTAAAAAGAAAACACCCCATACATCATAATAAAAATTAGAGATAAGTTTAGAGGGCAAGGAGGAGACTAAGGACTGATTTCACCCAGCTTTAGCTGGGTACCCATGACGGCTGAATTAATTAGGATTCAGCCGCTGTAAGTTCTTTCTGTAGGCGATGGAGAAGGAGAGAGTTATCTCCTCGGCCTGTGCAAGAGCTGGATTTCTAAATTAGCATCCATTTTCCTTTATTTCTAAAGGGGCTGTGGCCAGCCTATATTGCAGATTTCTGTATGAGAAGGGTAAATGGTGTGAAGCTGAGCCTTAGAAATCGTAGTGTGAGAAGTACCTCATATGGTAGGGTGCTACGTGCAATGTCAGTTCTATGCGACTGCGTTAGCTGCTCTGAAAGCTGGCAGCTTCTGCAGTGAGTTGCTGCACCACAGGTAAGAAGAAAGACTGTCTGTCACATTCTTAATAATGTGCGCAGCTGGCACTGCGTGGTAAATTTATTATTTGGTGAGGATGCAGAGTCAGGGATTGATTGTTCTGAAGTCTGGAAATTGAGTAGAGTTGGCTGAATGAGATTTAGACTTTTCCTTTAGCTTCCTGTAGTTTTCTTCGAGGCTAAAGAAGCATGAAACAGGCAGGTTTATTGTTAATGAAGAACAGTCTTACTCCTAGGGAGGATGCAATTCAGTGTGGGCAAAGTTTGTCAACAGTATTTTTTCCCTGTTTTTTTGGGGGTTGGGGTTTTTTGTTTGTTATATTTTATTAAATCAGAAAACATGTAGTTCTGTGTCTATTGATGTTCCTGAAGTGTTGCTGAAGTGGTGATAGTATTCCTACTGTGTGTATCTGTATTTATGAAGGAAGAAGATGGTACAATAGAAGTTGTTGGATTGATTCCCACAAAATCAGTATATGTAGCTAATGCACTAGCTGGACCCTATTCAGCTATAAAATGATGCTAGAAAATGTGATCAGATAATAGCTGAAGACTGAAGCTGTATGTTTATTCAGCTTCATTATCTGAGATTAGGTGTCAAAGACTTTCTGTAGGACTTAATGGTTCTATTTTTCTATTTTGAAAGGTAATACTCTTAAAGTATTTATTATTTACATTTAAAAATTATACAGCAATGATCTGTCACTTATTAAAAGCACGAGATGGGACTAGAAGTTACTGTGTAATTTTGTGGTCACCTCCAGATGACCCAAGACTTTGTTTACTGTACCCAAAGACCATTCAGTTTCCACAGAAGAGCAGGGAGAATTAGCAACAAGACTGAGGCTTCATAAGATCCTTTCATATTGCCTGTTGAAAATAAATTCCTATTTTTAATTCTGGGATGGTGAAATAGTAGAATGCAGGTACCTGACATTGTGTCTATTTTTCCAGTTTGCCTGATCTGGCTTGCTAAAAAGTATTTCCTTTCTTCATCAGCATTTTTTCACATAGTTTTTGATCACAGGGCAATACAGACTTTTAATCACAATCTATTAAGCAGTGCAGACAGTGCAGACAGTGCCAGAAAAGCTACAGTAGCCATTACAAACGTTTTTTCAATTTATGCAGGAATAATGAACAATTATACCTTGTTTAATAAATAAATGTTGCTAAAGTGCTTAAATAATGAATTTAGGGTTTTTTTTTCTGTTTTTTTTTTTTTATTTAATGCAATGCTAAGTGTGTGCTAACAAGGACTTAAAAAGATGCAATTCTGTGCAAACAAATGACAGATAAGAAAAGAAAAAATGGAGGAAAGAAAGGATGACAAGTTTGCATCAATCATTCCACATTAGCTTAATTGTTGAGCATATGTCCCTATTTTTAAAAATATGTCTTTTAATTTCTGTTAAAAGCGGCTGTGTAGTTCTTCACCTCTCCACAGTACCAGGGTGAGGCTGTTGGACTCTTCAGAGGGAGGTTTGTTGTTTTGAGAAAGGTCTTCCCTCGTGTCTCAGGTAGCAGCACCTGCCAGGAGTGGGCCTCCGGCACCCTCATCCCACTTCTCAAGTCACGGCCAGGCCAGGCCAGGCCACTCCTGCCTACACGGCTTTTCCATGCTTTGTGTCTGGGTAAAAATTTTTTGTGTGATTGCCTACCTGTAATGTTTTTTGGGAGCAGACCTGTTTTTTTCAGGAAGCAAACCCTCTTCTCCGGCTACAGCAAGTGTCCAGGTGACAGGAGCAAGATTGGAAATGGTCACGAGATTGTTCTCCTGCACTCTGCCCTTTGCTTATTACCTTTCATGCCTGAGACTAGTTATGCCATTTGTGACGAGAAAACTCTTTAGCATTAATATTTGGATCTCTTAAAAGAAATTACTTCTGTTATTCAGGATGCTGAGGAACTGATGGTTCAATTCATAGTTGTTCAAGATGTGAGTAAGTGTATATACAAGATGGTAGCCATTTCTTAATTCATACTGATCAACTGCATTAACTTCACCCTGCTTACTGTTTTAAGTCTTCTCATATAAGCAGTTTATGACAGTTTAGGTGTATGCCCGTGTTCTCGAAGAGTGTCATACAGGCTGAAGAATACCAACATTTTCTATAAGGTTAAAGCATTGTGATGCTTCTCCTCTATTATTATCAAGTTAACTTCTTAATATATGTTATTCAGAAGCAAGGAATTAAAAAAACCCTCTACATGTACATTAGCTTTACACATAAATGTTCGTGTTACAGATTACCTGATTGGAAAAAAAGACATATTTGTAAGTAGCCTTTACTCACCAAAGCATCCTCAGGAATGGTCATAATGTGATTTAACCCGACTTTTCACATATCTGGAGTATTTCATGATGAGAATATTTTTAGAAGCAGAAATGTGCAATTATTTCTGTAATGTCAAAGAAAAAAAATAACTCTGCAAACTATAAAAGGGATAGGAGAGTGACTTTCATAGGCAAAAATCACATGTATTGGTGAAGGCACAGGGCAACACTGAAGAGAAGCTTAGTTTCAAGAGATCTTTGTTGCATCTTCTTGATAAGAGAAATCTAATTTCCTTTCCTGAAGAGCACTTTCAGTTTCAGTCATATTAACTCCAGCCAGTGAACTGTATGACATCTCTGTCCTAATAATGAACCAAGTGATAACATCTCCTGAGTCCATCTGGATAGTCTGTCCGGAATTGCAAGTGTGTGCTTTCAGGAGATTGATACAATAGGTCACAGCAGGAAAGAGATCTAAAAGTGTAGATTTCTGTTTTTTTTTTTTCTTTCAAAATTACTCTATTTAAGCTGCTTTCTGTGGCTATTTGAATATGGGATTTAGGAGCCCTATTTCCTCTGCCCATGTTCAAATCTTTGGTTCTAGTTAACTTTGTGCCCATGTTGTTGTGTCAGTTTGCTAGTGCTGTCACATCAAAGGGCTTTTCATGTTTCCTGAAAGCCAAAGCAATGCTTTCCTTGACTTCATTGCCTCAATATAAACTGTAGGTAGTTACACGCCTTCACATGTTCTTTGTTTAAAAACTCTACTTACAAGTTCTGCGTCTTGGCGTAAGATTAAATTTTTTGACTTTTCGCAGAAGAAAAATACATATATAGTAAAAGAAAAAAATAATTGTCGTGATAGTTCTGAAATTCAAAATCTGTGTGCCATAGATTTTTTCCAGGAGGTATAAGCTTTTTCTTATCTTGTTACTTCTAATGTAAAAGTCCTTTCTTCTCCCACTTGCCACCTGCAAAAAAACCTGAAACAAACAAAAAAACCCCAGTAGTGTGAATGATAATTTTCTTGCATATTGAATATATTCCCCAAAAAGTAAGGCTTTATGAAAATGTTAACTTGTGTGTGAGCTGTTACAAAGCAGCAAGCTGTCATAGGAGGTTTTCTCATGACAGTGTTTCAGGCCCCTCTCTAATACTAGTAACAGTAGCATTCTTTTCTGGCTTTGCTTTCATCTTCAGCATAACTCACTGTACTTAACATTCTAGTTTATCACTAGCATCTCTGTCTATGGCTCTCAGTGTATTTTATTATTATCTCTCCTGCTGACTATTAAATGGAAGGTGTGGGGGGAGGAGGAGAGGATGAGTTGCAGTTTATTGCAGTTTATTTTTGTCACTAGATTTATTTCTTCTTGTCACCAGTATTGTTTTCCCAGTTTGTGCTATAAATTCTCCATTAAAGTACCTTCATGCTTATTTTTGCCAGAACCCTCTGCAGTGGTTGAAGGGTTTTGAGGCCCATGTTTCCTGCAGTGCTATTTCTTTAAGAAGAAGACAGAATGATTTTCTGAAAAGACTCATTTCCTAGAGATTATCTTGCTTCTGTGCAGTAGTATTTGTCACCAGATTACAGGGTGGAATTGGTTAACCTCATGTTCCCTCCAAAAGAACAGGTATTGAGTCTTGCCAGTTGTGTGTGTCTCTCCATGGACCCCAGCAAAGCACAGACGTTTCCAGGGTGGAAATTTCCTTGTAGGCCTAACCCAGGTGCCTTTTGTATGTCAGTAGTGTCAGATGAGACAAATGTAATTCACAGAAGCTGCTAGTAGATTAGGTGTAGCAGAGCAGTCAAGGTGTTCCTTTGAAGAACAATTTGTATGGTAGCTTCAACTTGTGAACATCTTTCAAGTATTTGACTGCTCCCACTGAAATAACGATGATTCCCAAGTGCTTTAATCACTTGAGTGATTTGCTGAACTGAGGACACTTTTTCTGAAGCTGCTTCTTCCAAATCAATGACAGAAGAATGACATGGCTTACAAAACTGCTCCCCTGGAGTTTAGTAGTTCAAAGTAATAATTTTAGAAATTTGAGAGAGGGGAGTAATATGTTCCATGTGTACCTGTAGAACTTAGCTGGCAGCATTTATGTCTTTATGCATTTAGGGAACCCTCATAACTGACACAAATATATGTTTATTCCATAGAAATGAAGTACAATGCCATAAAATAACTGCCAAATTACAAGGCATGTGATTTTTAAATTTAGCTAGTATTTGATAGCTTAGAGTGCTGTGTGTTTGTCAATTGTTAATTGAGTAAATTGATCTCAATGTGTATGCAAACAGCATTTTTGAAGGATTGCTTATGTCAAGAAATGATTGTAGAAGCCATCTAAAGCAAGTCAGTTGTGTTATAGCACACAAGGTTTTCTCATATCATTCTGCCTGTTTCTTTTCCACACAAACGAATTATACAGTGATCATTCCAACTCTATGTTTGTCACCAGTTGTGAGATCTCAATGTTGGAAAAGATTGGACAATGCTTCAAAAGTAAATGAAATTAGTTGAAATGTAATAAGCCTTAAAGAAGTTGAATTCTACTATGAGAGACAGTAATAAGATGTGAGAATATGGAATAGGATGTATGATATAGAAATCCTGGCAGTTTGATGGTGTTTTTCTGTACTTCTGCCAGTAGTAAAGGAGTAAAAATTATTGTTATAAAATGTATTTGTATGCTGTAGATAACATGATCCCACTTTGTTAATAGTTTCCTTTAACTTTGAGTCGTCTTATGGATATTCTGTTTAGGTTTGAAGATGACCATAAGCAAGTGGAATATAAAAAGCTTGTGGATGGGCTGAACTGGAGAGAGAATCGAATCCCTGCTTTCCAGACCATAAGGGTACCTCTCAAGGTAAAAAGAGCATATCTGAACAAAGGAACAGTACAGTACATTGATAAAATTGGTTTGACTTTAACAGGAGTTCTTTGTCCCGTGGAGACCACAACAGTTTTCATATATTTGTATTTGTGCTCATTTTCTTCAAGTCATTGTTTTTTTCTGGGAGGTTTAGAATGAAGCAGGGAAGTCAAAGAGGGATGAGGAGCTCTGTAACACCCTTGTGCCTGATAGGTGCCATATCTCTCTGACATTTTTCTAGAAGAGAAAACAAAGAAGAAAGGGGGAAACAGGTGTGTTTGTCCAGGAACAATGTGAGTGAATACTGCTTCACCCACTGATATTGTTGTCACTTGTTAAATGATCTGTTCACTTGCTGAGATAGTCCGGAAATAATTTAAACTCCACTGGCACCACAGAAAATAGCTAAGTATTTTTTATAACTCTGTAGGACCTTGTGTATAATGCACCACATCACTGGTAGGTGTACAGCAAGAGCAGTTTGATAGATCAGCTTTGTATATCTCTACAGCCTGCTACTCAGGGTAAATAAAAAGGCGGTATCAACAAACTGCAGAGATAAATCTGATCTTGCCATCTTGTGCTGAATGGAACATTTTAAAATAGATGGTGCATAAAGCAATTATGCTGATTTTTAAGAACTTCCTAACAGTTAGTCCAAAGCCCTTCTGCCAATACATAGTTTTGTTTTCTGGCCTAGGCAATGTGTTTCTGTGCTTGTACAGAATGTGTTTAACTGTGTTCAGACCATTTAGAAACACAGCATTCCTTTAAATTCAAGTTCAAAGGCGACATAGTTTAAACCAATATTCCTTGAGTACTGTGTTATTAACCTGGCTTCTCTCTCTTGGCTCACCAGCTCTTTCTTCTGTAGCATCGCAAACTGTCAGTGATGTCTAATGAGGGCCCAGTGCTGCTGGTTCAGTCTGCTTTCCATGATGGTTTATCTTTCACTTTATCGTCAAGAAGAATTTTTCCATCTTGTATAGATAAAATCAGAGTCCTTCCACATGTTTTATACAGCAGTCCTGTGGTTCAAAGTGTGCATTAGATTTTGTTCAACAGGTATTCTTTGTTTTTACGGAAGAATTCTGTGCTTAGGTTATAACTCAATATTTAAACAGTGACTGTTCTCAGGAGATTGTCAGGATAAGGGACCTTGTGAGGCTCAGTACCACAGAAATAAAAAGGTCAGAGCCTGTGCCTGGAGGTTTTTTGGCTTGAAGATGGTGCTAAGCTCTGTATCAAAAGCAAGGGTAAAAGGGCCAGCGGCACAGATGCACTTGCAGTTGAATGTGTCTGGCTGTTTTTTTTTCCTCTCACAGGATGGGTTATGTAAGCATTGAGCATCACTTGATTTCTGGCAGGCGAGGGAAGGAGATGGCTCTTGCGAGGTGAAGGTTGGGGTGCAAGTGACAGTGGAACCAAAAGGCAGCCTTCACAAGCTGAAGGTGTGGAGGAAAAGGTGCTTGTGAAACAGGCAGGAGGTTGAAGAGGATGTTTGTGGTGAAACGTATGTTCCAATCGACGTAAAAGATGAGGTTTTGTTTGAGTATGAAGAAGACATTATCTCTGCTTGGAGGATGGCCAGTGGCTGGGCTTTCTGGGAGTGGCTGATGTGTAAGAGCCCCAGTTGAGAATGGTATGTGGAGTTAGGAGAGGAGGGGTTACAGCTCAAATCAGAAAGGAATAAAGAGCGTCAATAGAAAGTATAATCTGTCTTCATCATGCTGGGATAATCAGTTCCTCATCAGCTCCAAAGTCTTGCTGTAACTGTCGACATACAGCACTTCTTTTAATGAGCTGCACCCAGACTGGTGCCAGTATAGTTTACTGAATTTTATTGAGTTCATTATTTTGTTAGCTGCAATGCCTAGACTGTCTTTGGTACAGTACAAGAATATTTTAATAAAGAGATCAATACAAAGTGGGAAAAATCAGAGAAAGGAAAGGATTTAAATCTTCTTCAATGTTAGAATCCAATTGTCATTCTGCTTGGGACTTAACCGTGAGTTAATAGCCATATTTTGAGGCTACATTACCTGTATTTGACAGATAGATTACAGCAGCAGAGTTATGCTGACTTCTGTCTTCTTTCTCTCTCTCTATTTCATTATTTTATATGATTTTTAATGTTGAGACATAGAGGACTTGCAAGACTTTAAAGTATAAGTATCTTAATGAAGAAAATGTAGCATTATTTAATTTGAAAATACCTGCAAAAGGGCTTATGACAAAATATTTTAAATATTCTGCAAGATTGATAAAAATGGGCATGTAGTAATCTTTTAAGAGGCTGTGCTGTATAAAGGTCTGCTTTTTCTCAGGTTTGTATGAAGAAACGAAGCCTCTCATTAAATGTTATGTTGACCAACTTTTAATTAATCTTGTTTTGGTTATTATATTCTAAGATATTCTCTGGGTTATTAATTTCAGAATGAAGGTGACTGGAGTGGACAACCACTACCCCTTCCGGTGAAAGGAATCAAATACTTAACTCTTCTGGATGAACTGTTTGGCAAGGAAGAATAATCTGATCTGTGCAAGGCATGGCTTTTGGATTACTGCTTCAGCTCCAAAGCTTGCTTATGTACTGAAAACATCATTTGTAAACCACAAAAAAAAAATCAAATAAAGGTTTTATTGCATTTAATTTCTTATTCCAACATAAATGTATACTTAGGGTGTTTCTGTAACTCCTTCTAAACTGACAGTACTCTATCATACTTACAGAAGCATAATTAAAGCTGTGTCTCTAATCTTCATGTCTGGTTATATGGAGGATTTACAAGTACTGAGAAATCTTTGAGTCGAACAGAGCAAAACCTGACTGACCCTGGTTTTTCTGCAAACAAGTATTTTTGAATGACCTCTTAAAATATTAATTTGGACTATATTAACACAATCAGGTAATTCCATTTAAATTTCCTCCTACTCTTTATATTATATCTGCTTTTTTTTGCTATATCCCTGTGATGATGCTTAACTACTGTATGTGTCAATCTGTTGTTTCATGGAGGAAATACTAGCAAGGTTTTAGCAAGGTCTAAAGTTACTCTGGTATCAGAGATAATTATAGCCTTCTACTGCAGAAGTAAAAATTTTGCAGTCACAGCATGCAAACTATCACTTCTTGCTTGTTTTAAATGTGACTCAGATTAGTAGCCACACAAGATTACTTGGATGAGGCATGGTTGAAGAGAAGACGATTCAGTACAATCTTCATGCGCAGCCTCCTTGCAGTAGCACTGTACTTGCCATTTGAAAATTAATGGATGCTTTTCTCTTTGCTCAAAATTGCGTTGACTAAATGGAGTTCCTGTTAGCATTTTTGTATCTTTTTAAGCTTGTGACAGCTCAAAGCCAGGATTAGATCTGAGTTTACTGCATGCTTTTGAGAGAGAAGTAATCACCCCAGTTTAAAGAATGTAAGAGCTGAGGTGAAGAAGAGGGGAGCTGACTCATCTGCTGCGATTCCACAGGGGAGAGGGAAAGATGGGAAACTCACCCATTCAGTAGACTGAGAGCCCAGTGCTTTTTGTAATCTGAAATTACAATTCAGGAAAGAAGGGTTTGATTTAGAAGGATTAGAATTCAATGTTATCTAAATCCTCAAACTGAGGGAAAGACAATAATTCAAAGAACAACTTAATTCAGTAAATCTGTATCTTTTTGGAGACTTGGAGTTCCCTTTTAGAATTGTGATTCCCTTTAGAAATACCTTGCTGTGTTTTGCCTGATAGCATAAATTTTTAACTGTATGTCTTCTCTCTAGCCCCCCAGTTCTTGAGAAGAAATTATTTTCCCTCCATATGGCAAAATATGAAGCTTTTGGCAGTGTTTTCCTTTTTGTGTCAGAAAAAAAGAACTCAAGGCAAGGCATAATTATGTGGGTTGCTGCTATTTAGAAAGATGTTTGCAATAAAACGGATAAGCGATGGTCTACGTCCGGGGGGTAAAAAAGAAAATTGTGAACACTTGTTAACATGCCCCAAGTTGTAGGCAAACCCATGTCCTGCTTTTTGATCCGAAAGAGGAAGAGGGTTTCTTACATGACAAGAAAAATGTCTGATCATGGGGTTAGTGTCAGGAGCCAAAACAATAACTAATTGTGTTTGAAGTGAGTTTAATGAAAGCTGAAGATATTTAAAACATGCCACCAAGACTGAGCTTGACACTCAAGGACAGTTACCCTTGTAAATTTTTAATATTCCCCAAACTTCAGAAGGATCTAAGTCAGCTGTGGAAAACTTATACAGCTGAGGGTTTCCAAGAGAGATTGATTCTGAACATTTAGAACTTACCCAAGTAGCCTTTAGAGATGGGAAATCCATTTTAGTTTGTTTTCCTTTATGTGTATAAGACAAAGAGAAGCCTATTCTCAGAAAAAAAAAAGTGTGAGAAATATAATTTCTTATAATTTCATATGGAACTCTGTGTATAAGTCTGGTTAGTCGTGGTCTGGTCTGGTCACAGACAAGAAAAATACAAAGATGAACTAGAAAGATGACCAAGGTAATGGAGATAAGAAATGAGACTAAAGGAGCTTGACTTATTAGTGAAATAAAATGAAATCTCAGAATATAACTGCTTTCTGTAAATATATTATGACCAGGCAAGGAGAATAGTGTGTTTCAGTTAAGAACATTGGTAGTCGAAGAACAAATGGATATAATTTGCCATGAGTAAATTTAAACTGGACAACAAAAGGTAGTTTCTCACTTCTAAAACAACAAGAGTCTCAGACATCTTTCCAAGACCAAAGTAGTCAGTTTTAATGTTGACATAGGTCATCTGGTTACAGTAATTTTAGGATGTTTATTAATACCCTTCTGAATCATTATTCTCCCTTCTCTTTCTCGTCTTTTGCCATGCATCTTGCATAACCCTAAAGAGTACAAAAGGATCTCCTAGGAGTGGGGCAGACAGGGCCTGAAAAATGTTTTCAGTGCTTGTCCCCATGCTCACAATGTGTCGTAGGCTGTGGTCTGATGTGTTATAAATACTTTTCACCAGGTTTTCTTTTTCACAAGCAGCAGCACTTCCAGAAGGGAAGGTCCTAGCCAATGAGCAGTCCAATAATGCTCTTTGTATCGTGTGACTTACAGCATGTGCTGCCCAGAATATTTCAACCTCTCCTCTAATCCTGCCACCAGCTTCTTCTCTCTTTTCACATTGCCGATGAGGGGCCTGAATGAAGACAATACCGCAAGATTGTGTTTCAAGATGGCAGGAGGCCACAGCTTTAAAGTATGCGTCGCATAAAGGGGAAGGCAGCTCTCACAGTTGCCGTTAATCTCAGTTCTCGATCTCTGTAGGGGAGCCAAAGGTATCTTCTTTCCACAAGTATCTGTCCTGTCCACAGCAGGAGCGAAGAGATTCACATTACAGTACCGGCTCCCCAGCTCACTGCTGGGGTCTGGTGCGTGTTCGGTGTTAATTTTTATTTCCTCAAGTTGGCATCTGAGAATAAGAGGCTTCAGGTTCTCTGGAATAGCTGGCTGCTGCGAGCAAATGGCAAAGGCTGCAAATGGCAAAGAGGACTGGTCCTCGTGTGCAGGTGGTGTGCTCCTCAGTCCATGGCCTTGCATCAGCTTCTGCTCCTGTCCAGAGCGCCTGCTTTGGGCACCGGCAGATGGGCCTCCTCAGACATGGTAGCCACAGGAAGTATAGACAATCTGTGGACAAAAATGGGGTTCCTCACCAGACAATATTTTCCTGTGTCCTGCCCAGCATACTGACATCTACTGTGTTTTTCTAAGCAGGGCCATTTGTATCAACATCAGACAGATGTTCATCTGCATAAATGAAAAGACATTGAAGTCCTCCTTCCACATTTGTCCCTCGTGCTGATGTGAGTTGATTCTACTTCATGGCAGGAAAGCTCTTCACAGAAAAAAATCAGATGCAGTTGATGCCTATGTCTACGTTGATTCTCTCTGTCTTGTCCTTTTAGCCCAGAAGACATTTTTGCCTCCCAAAGGAAACTCTCTGTGGGAAAACTGAAGGGAGCCTAGTTATACAATAACCAAAATGTCAGATGTTTTCATTCAGAGAACAGCAGTCCATATATCACTAGTAGTAATACACTGGTCTCTTGCTTGCTGGACTCTTCTCTGCGTCCCCGTGATTTGAGATATGGAACTAATCATTACAAGAATTTTCCAGTTTTTAACATCTTGTAGTCATAGGTCATTCAATGACATGGAGGAAAGCACTACTTTTTAAAGCAGTAATGTCCTGTACCCTCAGTAACGTATCCATTGCATATTTACTTTCAAGACTTCTTCCTCCTTGAGGTGACTTAGTGGGAAAGTCCCAGTACAATGAGAAAGACAAACTAGCAATGTGTTTGTGAAGAAGTTACAATATCAGGAGGAAAAAACACCACAGTCAGAGGAAAAAAATATATTTTTAGTTTTAGACAGCAGTAGAGATTACATTTGAGAGAAAACTTTCTTGAAAGAAGACTTTTAAAAGTCACTGTGTGCTCTGAATTAATTTCTTTTTGTTGTTTATTTAGTGTGGTGACTCAGACCCAGTTAGAAGCAACACTCGTGTTTTAGGCAGTGGTCAAACACTGAAGCCAGATACGGATGTCGGGGATGTCTGTGTCCCTACCAGTTTTCAATGTAAAGTTTAAAACCAGTGAGGGAGCATAAGCAAGACAAGGAAGGAAGTTAATAAAGATAAAATATATTAAGGTTATAGATTGGTTGTATAAACTCTCTGCACAGTTGGCCTTTTCTGAATCATCTGGAAGTTTCTCCTGGTATGTATTACACACAGATAAACTAGCTATCCTCATCTGCCCTTCACCCTGGCCATCTGTCCTCTTTGCTCTCCTCTTTCATCAGGCTAGTTTCGTATTAAGAACTAGGAACAAAGAGATGTAAAGGAGCTGATTCACAAACTTCTCCGAAACGTGATGCAGATCCCTGGCAAGCAAAAATTCTTTCTATCGCCTAACAGTGCTTGAGAGAGCTCCCACTTTCAAAGGCAGATCTGTCAGAAGGATGGCATTGTCTTGAAAGAGAAGAGGAAGACTTTTTTGCAGAGCTGCTATGGTGCAGGTGGGATGCAGCCTCCTCTGAATCAGTGTGAGGCTATTGGGCGAGGATTATCTCCTTTCTCTTCAGATGCCTACAGGGCAGATGTCCGCACCTGCGCTAGCACTCTGCATCCCTTACTCGCCAATGGAAGGGTGATGGGCACCTCTGGGGAGTGACTAGCCTACAGGAATATGTACAGGCCTTTTATCTGCCCTTCCCTCTGCACTGGCTGTGAAGTGATTTAAACCAACCAGCTAAATGTAGACGTTTGCATTGCTGCCAAGTGAGAGGAATCTCACCCTTAGGGTCCATCAGCATTGCTGGAGGAGCACTGAGGTCAAGCATGGTGACCACCTGGCTGCTCCTCACCCTTGCTGCAGGTTGCAGCCATGCTGCGGTGAGTATAGTACGCGTAGGAAGAGCTGGGCTTTGGCCAGCTGTGGGTAGTCTGGGTTGAGCTGGGCAGAAGGGAGTGTGAGTCCACACTACGTGCTGAACATGCGTGTGATTCCTCTCACGGGGTGTTGGGGAGCTTAGACTGAGCAGAGACCCAGCACCGTCCTTAGAGAGTGGACCTGACTGTCCCCAGTGAATGTGACTCAGGCTCTGGCCAGTGGGTCTTGGTCAAATTTTATTCTGGGTAGGTAGACGGGAAAACCTGGGTTGATTTAAATGGAACTATGATTTCTCCTGTTAGAGCTCTTGGAGAATCTAATTTAGCACCGTATTTAAGCGTATGCATAAGTCTGGCCTTTTCGCAGAAAGGCACTTGGGTGTGTGCAAGAGGCTTGCTGAAATCTGTCAAATGAAGCACCGGTGGAAATGCTTTCCTGACAAAGAGGAGTTCCTAATTTGAGGCATTTAGGAATTAAACCATTGTAATAAAAAAACCTACCATATGAGAAGGTAGCAGTGAAAGGAGGTAATATAGAATTGTCTGGACATGTTTATACAGGCTATATATTGTGTGTTGTTATTGTAGTTCTTCTGCAATATAAGCTAGCAATTAGCAATTAAATTCCCATTATGGGATCATGTTGGTAATTGAGATAAACTGTAAGTGTGTAACTGTTTTAAACCTTTATTTTAACTAACCCAAATACTGTAGTACTTATATAATTTAGAGATAATATCCCCATTAGTAGAGTTTATGACTCAATAAACAGCTCCCACAAGTTCATAAAAGCCAAAACCGTAAACACCAGAACTATTAATGCAATAGAAATTCTGTGTCTCCCTCTTTTCTTGGTGGTCTAGATAGAGCAAAGGGAAATGCTATCTCAGAAAAAAAAAACATTTATTCTGGCTATATAAATACAAATGAATTGTCTTAAAACCCATCTGGAAATTTCCTCTCCTCCCCATGTCCCAGGTGGTCTGGCAACAGTAATGCATTGTGCTTTTGTCTGCAGGCAAGAGCAAGAGCTCCCATTTGAAATTGTTTGCATGAAAGGATCACATGTAAAAGCCCTGGTGGTACCCTCACCCTGCCTCTCCCTTCTGGAGAAATGGGAACAAAATCTCCTCTAAGAGTTGGGTCTCAGTGTATTTTATTTTTTCGGGTTTTTTTAATGGAAAAGCCTCATTGAAGTGCCTGGACTTCACACTCTTTGAACCTCTCTGCTGCAGCATTTTCCCCCATTTTGATGGCTAAATGAATTTTAGGGAAAAGCGTCTGCTTGCCTGGCTTGCTGGAGGTTAGTGCAAGCAGAGCTTTTGTAGCTCAAACTTCTTTCCATTTCGAGCTGAGGGAAGTGATTAATTAAGCCAGTTGCAACAAAAAATGAACCCTTTGCTTTGTCCAAAAGAGCTTTATTTTGCAGTGTGGTAGGGCGCCGCTCTGCTTATCAAATCATTGTGCAGTGAACCACCTTTATCTGGTCACTTGCTTTGCTGCTGACGGACATTTCTTCCTGTGTTGTTATAAAATCGTATTTTTTGAGCTCATCAAAATGCAGGAAGTTTCTGTAGTCTATAGGTTTCTGGGTTCAAACAGATGTGAAAAGCTGGAGGTACACAACAGAGCAACTGCTCTTGCTCTCCCTTTCCCAGTAGGTCGGTACCTACCCAGCAGGTAACTCATCCTGGGACAAAAGAGTCTGTTTTCCTTTGTTTTGCTCTTGGATCTGTCTTTGTTTTCGCTGCTTTTGTGTGAGAGTTTGTTTCCAGAGTAAGTGTCTCAAGTGGCTGTTGGGATTCCTTGTCTGTCACCTCGCCTCCTGACTTTTATGTCTCCAAGGGAGTTTGGTCTTTAGGACCCCAGGAAAGTTCATTTTCACAAGAGGCAGGAACTCAGACATTTCATTCTGCAGAAGCCTAGTGAGCAAATATGGTCTCTCTTGGTCTTCATGTCATTTGCATTTCATTGGCCTTCTCAGTTTATCTTGAAGTTTTAAGTTTCCATAACAATGGTATCAAACAGGGAGGCACTCTGTTGGGAATGTCCCTGCCCACTTGCTCTCTCCCACACATAACATTCGCTCTGTAAAGTTGCATGGCCTCACAGCAGGTTCAGAGATGCCCCTTTTGATTCCCTCTTGACAATGGCATAATGAAGACAACCCAAGGCCCGAAGCAAATCAAATATTCGAAGTAGAAAGACTCAGCATCTTAATGAAGCAGAATTCCTTTTAGGAGGAAAAGTCACAAAGGACCTGAACTGTCGCTACTGAGGTCCCAACAGTTGCATCATTGATTTCTGTGGAAACAAGGCTTTACTTTCTGGAAAAGGGCAATTGCTTTGCTGCTTTCCTACCCTTGCGCATCAAATCCTCACCTCACCTCAGAGCAGTCCACATAGAATCATAGAATCATAGAACAATTCAGGTTGGAAAAGACCCTTGGGATCATCGAGTCCAACCATTAACCCTACACTACAAGTTCACCCCTAAACCATATCACCCAACACCCCATCTAAGCGACACTTGAACACCTCCAGGGATGGCGACTCAACCACCTCCCCAGGCAGTCTGTTCCAGTGTCTGACCACTCTTTCTGTGAAGAATTTCTTCCTAATGTCCAGCCAATTTCTTCCTAATATCCAGCCTAAACTTGCCCTGTTGCAACTTGTTGAAACATGCTTCAGCTTCAGCAGCCAGGTCCTAGGACCGGGCCATATCCTGGCAGATCCCTTCTCAGAAGGCACTATTGCAGGTATGGGGGCCTGTGACGGCACTCGAACTCTTTAATCAAATTAGCAGTAGTTTGGTTCAGACTCCAAAAGAGGTAAAGACCTAAGCCATAACCGAGCCAAGAACTTCTCTAGTTCCAATCTGTTCTCTGAACACCCACAAAGTAGCAGTGACACAGTGATCATCGACGCATATGAGCTTGGAACAGTGATCATGCAATTAACACATGAATAGCGGGGTGGCTTTCCCAAGACTCATTTATCAGGGAACAAAGAAAGTTGTGGGCACAAGGAGTCTGGTGCATACCTTTCCTGTCACGTTTAATTTGACCAAAAGCCAACCACTTTATTCCATAAATATGACAGCCTGTGAGCCTTCTTTGAACTCCCCCTGCTAAGCAGCCTGTCTGTGCAGAGTAATCTCCCCTCAAGCTGAGATGTGTCTCAAGGTTGCTCCTCAAGGCAGAGAGACCTTTCACCAACAGCAGACGTTTGGCAGAATGGTGGATATTGTGCCTAGCCTTGCATTATGTCACTTTGATTTGTGTCTTGGTAACTTTGACTCTGCCTTGGTAGTTTTGAATCATTGCTCAGATGATTGTGCAGCACAGTAACAGACTGAACCTTGCCATCAAACTTTGTTGGGTCGTACTCTTACAACCTCATATTTCAATAAACCCACTCTTGTTGATACCTTTGACAGTGGTTCTTCAAGTGATCTAAATCTCCCATTCACGACAGGATCTCATCACTTTCTCCATGGCTGCAGTGTTAGAGGCTCTGGCTCCTGGTACCTGGTGGGGTAGAGAACCAGGAGGAGTGTGCTCTGGCTGCCAGCAAGAGGAGAGGCTGGACCTAAACCCTGAGCAGACAGGAAAGACAGATGGAGTGCCAGCTCCAACCTGTGAGTAGGGAAGTTTTGCAAATAACACTAGCAGGACTACACAGGGGTGGGAAAAGAAATAATTCCTAGGTATGAGATAATGTTCCTGATGCCATGTAAGTATGCTGAGGAGCAGGACAGGATCTGAGATTCTGCATCACAAGAAAATGTCTGTAATATTTGATCCACTACATCTGTATCCTCCTGTGTCAACGAGGGAGATTGATGGAGTAACAGAGAAATTTTCATAAGAAACTCCCCTGAGAATTAATGACTTTTTGTTATCCTAAAGTGCACCTTAATCTAAGTATGTGGGTGGGCTGTTACTTGAATTATAGAGAAGAAAACTGGACTTCTCAGTCTTTGACTTGATTGTATGCAGCTATGAAAAGCTCCAAAGCCTCCTGAGAGGTTCCTGGTCATTTAGAGGGAGCAAGAGTGGGCCTTTCTCTTAGGTTAGAAACTGATCATTTGAAGTCTGCAGGTGACTGCGGGTCTCGTGGGTTGCCCAGGTTTCTGCGTGTAGCTCGGGAGGCAACGGGGGGTGTTTTCCCAAAGCAGGCCCAGAAATTGCAGGATTACCTCCTCATCAAGGAGATGTTTAAGCTTTTTGATCATTCTTTTCCTTCTGGATTGCTCTGCTCAGTTGCATAAACCTCCCGCTTTCCCTGGGTAAGAAGCAATGCTCCCTTTCTTGTGGGTCAAGACAGTTGCATATTCTTGCTCCTGCTTCGTCATCTGAGGCTTTCAGATACTCTGAGGCTGTTTGGCCCTGCCCTGCAAAGCTGCTGGCAGAGTTCTTCCCACTGATGGCGCATGGAGAGCTGCAGAAAGAATGAATGGCGTGAGCATAAACACCCAGCAAGCAGGAGGAAGAGCTGCACAACTAACTGTGGATGCTGATGAATGCTTCCCTCCCCTTACGTTCTTTTTACAAAAATGCCCTGTTGGTGGCATTTGAGGCATCTCTGCCTCAGTATGCCAAAGGCCCTTCGTATTGCAGAAGGTAAACCATAACTCTTAGTGCAAGATACAATTTTTTTAGATTTAAAATTGCTAATTCAATCTGTTAGTGATGCTGAGCATACACCAGCTAAGGAAGGAAATCTGTTGGCCATCTCTGGGGAGCATGTTCAGAGTGTTTTCAGGTCCAAAAGGTGGAACCCAAGTTTATGGAACAGGATGTTTCCATTGTAGGTGAACGGAAATAGTTCTCAGGGTGATACAGTATTTTTGCATTTATTTCAGGAGCAAAACTAATAGATAATGTACCAGTGCAAACAGATTTTATAGCATGATGTCACAACAGCCTTTTATTTGTATGTGTAAATATTCAAACCAGAATAGCAACCCTGAGGGAACCAGTTACTCTGCTTCTGGAAGGTAATAATGCAGGAGTCAGCATAAGAAGTTGGCCTCATACAGCAGAGCATATTATGTCAGTGAAAACAGTGGTGGTAGTATAAGCAAAAGATAGGTGAGTTTGTTAGGATAGTAATGAGACTGTCCCCTCTTCCCTCCCCCCATTTGTATTACTCACTGTATCTCTTCTGGGTGATCATACAGTGGAGAAAAAATACATACCTCCAAGTTTGCCAGGAAAGAAAGGCTAGGTTGCACCAGAGCACATTGTTTCCAAGAGTCAGACCATTTTTAGGAAGGATGAGCAAGAAAGACTGGGAAAGACTTGCTGCACAGAGATGATTACAGTTAGGTGACTAGTTGCTTTTCCCACTGGGAACTTATGGCTTTTCTTTCAAGAAAGCCAATATGTGTTAGAGGGCTGAAGGGGACTCGTTGAACAGTGTATGCTAAAATTACACTAGTGTTGTAGTGAGAAGGATCAGGAATGGAAGGAGAAAGAGATAATCAACATGTGTTTTCTTTGAACAATACTGAAATTAAGCTTTTTTTTTTTATTTTCAGGGCCAGCTCCTGAGGTTGCTCTGCTCCCTGAATACCTGTTCATGGCTGATGCTGTTTCTTATCTGGAGTGGCCATCCTCATAAGGTGAAAGCCAGATCTATGAGTTGGGTACTGGATGGTGTAACCAAAGAAGTCTGTGTCTCTGCCAGGCTGCACTTGCCATTTAAGTAGTAAAGATTTCAATCTGTATTTTGTTTCCAATTCAAAGTGTGATGCCGCAACATTGAACTGGTGGGAACACTGCTGCACACAGTTGCTAGGGAAACATCTTCAAGTTCATTTTCCTTTGGTTTTTGTCATTCAACTCACGGCCTGGATGCAATTGTTCTTTTAAAAGTGGGACAAATGAACCATGAAGGGGTGCCAGTCACTGATGTAAGAGCTGGCATTGACCAAACGCTCTTGCTTGAATCTCACCAAGGGTCTTAGGGTCAGCAGAGAGGTTTCTGCAGGTGGGAAGAAGAACAGCACCAACATGGATTTGAATAATGTAATGAGAAACCCCTTCAATTACACCTGCAGCAATGATTCAAGTTCAAGCTTAAATGCTTGGGATTTTTTTCTAGACTTTGCAATTACATTTGAGTAGACATCTGGCAGTGATGACCCTTGTTTTGTTAATGAGTCTGTTAGTATATTTGTCTGCAGTGTGTTAGTAGGCTATGTAATGAAAGACGATATGACAGGAATTATTGACACTCAAAACTGATCAGAAAATTCTCCTCTAAAGAGGAAGTGAAATGAAAAGCCTTTTTCTATTATTCAACCTTTAACATCACTAAAGACATCCCTCACCAAGTTGTAAACATCAGCCTTTGTGGAAAGGTCTCTCAAAATAGGTGCGTCTCCCAAACATCAACGTGTGATCCAGAGATATCACCCTTGAAGTACATTGAACAGAAGTCAGGAAGGGGTCCCAAGAAGTGAGATGGAGCGGCATGGCAAACCCGAGGCAAAATCCTGACCCTCTGAACCCCTAAAGAGCATCTTATCCAGTGGGCTTCATCTTTCCCTGTTTGAGTCTATAGCTCAGGTAATGCCTTCAGAGGATGGCTGAACACACAGAACTTGCCAGTTGAACCAGGATGAGGTCTTCTGTGGGTTTTGCCAACCCTAGGAGCCTGTTGTCCTGTGCTAGATGTCAATGTGTATGACAGAGAGAGGGGGGACACAAGGAAGTCCTCCGCAGGCTCCCCAAGCCATGTAAGAGAGTGACCCCCTCTGAGCCATGAGCAGGTCCTGGCAGACTTGACTGCTTCTCCTGCTCCGGTTCTCAGTCTCCTTCACAGCCACAGGCTGCCAAGCACAAGGAGGCTTTTTTGGAGTGAGATGGAATCCTGAGTGTTGGGGGGGAAGAAGAATGATCCCATACCAACTATCTCATTCCCCGTCCCCCACTCTGACAGAAAGTTGGGTCAGCGTTGTTTTTGTTTCTGCTTCTTTCTCCCTTGCCAAAGAAATCATTGTGACTAACTCCTCATCATACGTGTTCGACAGTGTTTCTGGGATCAGGTCCTTCTCACAAAAACAAAAATAATCCCTCTTGCCTCTCCTCCCAGCTATCCCATAACATACGTAAGTGTTCAAGGAAGCCAGGAATGTATTTTAATTCAGATCATTATTAATAAGTTCAGGAGCTATGAGTTTTCCCCTCTTCATTCAAAATGAATTATGTTTTGGAGAAAAGCATATCCATCTTACAATGTTTTAATCCAAAGGGACACCTCTTAATTAAATTAACCAGTGAAAAGGAAATACTTGTAATAAGGGTGCAAGATAAATATTTGTACCGTGCACATTCTAATTTATCACAGCCTTAAAAGAGTCCATAAGGTTTGTTTTTCTTCACTAAAATGTGACGCATTCAGGTATCATTCTCATTTATAAATTAGTGTATGCCACATGGGATACCCCCCTACGGGTTAAGGGTATTGGCCTGTGAGTGATATACTGCAGCTGAGAGAGCTGCAAAGTGAAGATGAGTAGTCCTGAAACGTGAGCCCTAAATTTAACCTTACCTAGAGGCAAGCACAGCCCTGAACTGACTTGAGGATGGAGGCAAGGCTGCACAGTCCTGATGTATTATCATGTGGAAACCCACCGTGCGGCGGTGCTGCTAATTTTGAGGGAGAGAGGTGAAAGCACCCGCATTCCCTCCATTAATCTGCATTTGTTTACCTAGGTGGCACCATGATGATACCCACTGAAGCCCTGAGTAGCCAAACTATTCAAGTGGGAACCTATTTTTGAAGCACTCAATAGGTTGCATTGATTTCACAGGAGGTACTTTCATATTTGTAATTACCTCCATCATTAAATAGTTGATGCTTTCACTGCTACAGGTACCTTCTACCTCTTTCTGTTTTATTTAGCATTTTTTGAAATAAAACATGATACCTGTACACATACCTCTGTTTATGTATTGACCTTCTCCAATAAATGCACATGCAGTATTATGCACACACATGCATGTGCACACACAGGTGTATGACAGATGGGTAAAGCACATATAGACTTGCATACTTTTACCCTATGATATGCATTTCATTACATTTTAAATGTATGCAGATTTCCTCCTTGTAAAACTGAGGGTAATCATGCTGAAAGAAAATATGCTAAAACATCAGCAAATACGCACATTTATTCCAGGAAAAGAATGTGCACAGAGAAGGCTCTGATTTATAATGGAATGGAATAGAGTAGAGTAGAACAGAACAGAACAGACTAGAGTAGAGTAGAAGCGAACAGAATAGAATAGAATAGAACTATTTCAGTTAGAAAAAACCTACAACAATCTTCCTGTCCAACTGCCTGACCAATCCAGGGCTGACCAAAGGTTAAAGCATGTTGTTAAGGACATTGCCCAAATGCATTTTAAACATTGACAGACTTGGGGCATCTACCACAGTACCAATATAACTGAAGTTATAGAGGCAAAATAATGCCAGTACATTTCCCAGTGCAGGAGAACTCTAATAAATTGTGACCTTAGACTGCAGCATTTATTGCAGATGCCAGACAACTTCTGGATGTTCAGTTGGTGCCTTACGTTTGACCCACCACAGACTGTAGGAGCAAAATTGTGAACACAAAAACGGAGTTTATGGGGGAAGAAATTGCCAGTGTACTTTGTGGTGCAAAAAATAAATCAACACTTTATTTAAGGAACGAGGGCAACTTTCCAAGTATTTTAATTGTGAACATACTTTGGCCCAGTTTGTGGAAGAAGATATGCTTTTAACAGGGAAACTAACACAGATAACTGAACTTGTCTGCAGGGAATATTTTTTATCTTTCTAATTATTAATAAAATCTCACATTTGCACCTTTTATTCCAGATATATTGACTCTAGCTACAAATTCAAGAATGAACCTGAGGACTGCAAACTAGCTTGCTGGCCTTCTGTACCAGACAAGGTATTGAAAATTTTATCACATGTTATATTGATAGACAGGGATGGATCACATGTGTGTGAGATACATGGTGAAAGGAAAGAAATGTTGCTTCTGTGAGGGAGAGTCAGGCTTTGCAAATCTGTTGGCAGTCTTTGCAGAGGTCAGTAAGTAAGTGACTAAGCAAGGCATCACCGATAAAGCGTATCCAGCTTTCCAAAAATGGTACCCTGCCCCAGGCACACTGGAAAGCAAAGCTGTGAAGGGGAAAAAGCCCAAGTCCTCTCATGGAGCTGCTCTAGTCTAGAAAACACCATAGATGTATGTGGTGTGCTCTGATGTATTAATCAAAGATCTGGAAGAGGGGATAAGTAGCAATTTTACCACATTTGCAGATGATGCAGTACTCTTCAGAAGAGCCCATGGCAAATAGCTGCAGGAAGATCTCACAGTGCTGAGTGGCTGGGAGATAAAATGTCAGGAGAAAATCAGTGCAAAGTAACGAAATAGAGTGAAAGCAGCAAAGCAACCACTGCTTATCCAAAAAATTGTGTCTCAGCAAGCCATTTAGAAATAAGTTTGGAATAATGATGGAAAATTTTCTGAGAGTATTGTCTGCTACTCAGCAATGGAGTTAAAAAAACTCAACAGGCAAATTAATTACTAGATACTAGCAGGAAAGGAAGTTGTTTCAATCATAAGTCCAAGCTATGCCATGCTTTAAACCCTCTGAGATGGATACAGGAGAGCCAGGGGTACAGAAAGAAGAAAAATGAGAATAAGGAGGGCTATGGTCAGGCTTTCACAAGGGAAGTGATGAAAGATTTTATGCAAAAAGGCCTATTTGGAAAAAAGCCTAGTGTTTCTCATAATGCAGGACCTAAGGGTCTTCCAGGGACATTGCCAGGCTTAAAAAGAGGGCAAGGAACTATTAATTTCACATGCAGTGTAGCTGCCTCATGCCTGTGTTTTTGCCACAAGAAGCTGCAAAAGGCCGAGTGGGTAGAGGGGCTCAAAAGGTTAGATTAGACAAATCCGGAGAGGACGGGGCCGTTGGTGACTGTCAAATGCAGCGGCCCAGCTGCAGCTCCAGCTCAGGAAGCCTCGTGACCACAGAGCGCTGGGAGCGCAGCGGGGACACCAGGGCACTGGTCCTTCTTCCTCTGTGCTTTGCTTTGAGCATCTGCTACCGGCCGCTGTCGGAGGCAGGATACGAGGTTGGACCGACCCTTGGTCTGACCTCGCGGAGCAGTTCTTGTGTTCCTCTGTCTCACAGAGAGATACAGATGTGCTGTGCTGACATCTAAATAAAATAAAATAATCTAACTCCAAATAAACTGAATGTTCTCCTTGAACTAAAAAAAACCAACACAAAGAAAAACAACAAAGAAAACACCCCAAATAAAACCAAGATAATGTTTATACTGGGAAATGTGCATTTTTTTCTTCCTGGATAATTCAGAAACAGCTGTAGGGGTTTTATTCAGACTCCCCCCTCCAAAGTTCACTTTTAGGTTGAGACAAATGTTTTCAGTGCCAAAGAAGACATTTGAAGAAGGCTGTAAATGAGAGAAAGCAGAGTTAAAACACAAATTGAGTTTTGCTGCAACCTTAACCAGTAATCTCACAATTTACAGTAATTTTGCTAACATTTGCTTATCTTCAAGGAGAGAATGACTCTGGTTTAGTGGAAGCTGTGTTTTACCAGGAGGATAAACAACAGTCTTACTGACTAATCAGGATTTCCCAATGTTGTCTCACGAAAATTTTAGGAAAAAATCCCCTCAGAATAATGCTCTCAATACTATGGCTGAGAGATCTGAAAGAGAGAATTAGACCTGATAGTATTTAGCAGCTGCTGCCACAGGCTCTAGGCAAGAGACAGAACCTAAGGAAATCTGGAATTAATCTTGCTGGCAGGCACAGCAGGGCATTCAGTGAAGACAGGATTGCCCAACACTTCCCATTTTAAGTTCTTGCTTATGCTTTCTCCTTACATCGGCAAACTTTAGCTCTTCAGGCTAGAATTATGCAATCAGATATCTTTTCCTAGTTTACAAATTTGGGAAAATTGTCAGTGTAAATGAAAATTTCTAAAGAGGAGGAGAGAATGGCGACAGAAATGGGGATTTACAACCCACCTGCCAGCTCGTTCCTGCAAAAGTTTCTAAGTCCCTCTGGAGGTGCAGCACAGACCTGAAACCTGGCAAAGGAGCTGGTGTCAAAAAAGTTTGTTTTCTTGCTGTCACCACAAAAATCTAGCTGTCAGTTAGTTAAGTGATATGCTAAAGTCCCAGTTTTCCATGCTCAGAGATGAGCAGATAAGCTGCTAATGCATCACCAATGCTGGGAATGCTCCTATCCCATTATACAATTCCTGTTTGGAGGGCACTGCCCTGGAAAAGAGAAATTGCCCTGAACAACATTTTGGTAGGGAGGAAGAATGATGCACTCCTGGTTTGGCTTTTCCCCTTGCAGGTAACTAAAAGGTGATTTTATAAAAGCACCAGTGGTGTGACTTCAGGCTCTGCCATGTTAGAGAGTGCTGGAACTGAGTGTGCAACCTTGGTGCAGCTGGAGTTCGAGGACAAGGTCCTAGGGCTTTAAGAGAAGTTTCAGGAGCCTCCCATCATCCAGGTGGGATCAATCTGGTGCTCCAGCAGTAATGTCAGAGACAAGACTCTGTGTTAGCTGCCACAGTTCTCACCTTCTGAAGGGGAGATGAGAAATGACCTAGGGTGATAAGTACCAACAAGCTGTTGACATGCATTCAGGGCTCTGGGAAGGAACGTAGGAAATTTGCGTTTCCTGTTCTGCCAGAGGCACGCTTGAGGAAACTACCATAATATATATGTGCAGAAGGTTTGAATGAAGGGTCATTATGTGTTAAATTAACTGTATTGCAAGAACATTAAAGAAAACAAGAACAGGAGAAACTCTTCAATCCATGAGAGAATTTGTGTGATGCCTCAGAAAAATAGATCTTGTTAGCTGGAGGCCTATCATTCTTGTGGTTTCATTGGAAGGGACCCAGGGCCTTTTGCACTCTGCATGTGCAGCGTAAAATAGCTTTGCATTTGCTTGATCTTTTTCATTATATTATACAACCTTGAGGAAAGAAAAGCAAGCATCAAATTTGTGATTTATGGCTTGATATTTACTTGCTGTATCCGAGTGTGAGACCTGGTCCAAGAAACAAAAAGAGACTGTGAGCCCAGAGAAAAAGCTACACGCTTAAGGACTAAATATATTTTTCTTGGAGCGCTGTCACCACTAGCTCTGCTTGGAAAGCCGACCGCCTGCTCACCCTGTGAGGGTTTCCAAGCTCATGTGCTTCCACGTTGAAGTCTCTCTTTCTCTCTCTCTTGACAATCTCTGCACTTGGCTTAGTGGACCTTAACCCCCATCCTCACTGCTCCTTGTGGAGGAGATTCCTGTACCCCAAGGGCTGGGCTGAGAAAACCCCTTTTTAATAAATTAACACAGTACGATGGGATGCAGGAGCATCTGGCGCTCCCAGTTCTGATTTATTTCTGCAGCAACACACAAAACATCGAGTGATAAATTATTGAAAGTCAATGGGCCCTTTGGAGAATAGGGTCATGATGAATAGTGAGCAGTTGGCATCCCACATAACCGCGTGTCCCGGAGGGCTACCTAGGGAGACAGTAAGGGGAAAGGAAAGGCTGAAGCCTTTGAAGGAGTCAGCTGTTAGGAATGTCTTCCTTTCAATGAGAGATTACTTTGATTTTTAACGCCTTATTTCAGCAATGGAAAATGGGATTAGTGGCCGACTGGGAATAAATAGCAACCACTAAACTCACTTTCACCTGCAGCCTGGTCTGACACAGGATGACAATGAAGCTGAATATTGATTTACCCTAAATGAATTTTTCATTAAGAACACCAAGGGCTCCCTTAAAAGATATTGTATACCAATATCTGTCTTTTGCAATTTCAAAGGCGGGGAGATTCACGGTCTGTGCCTCACCAGTAAAAAACCCACAATGTGTTTGTTTGGTATGGAAATCAGAACTATTCTGGAGTCAGTCTTTAAAGATACTGGAACAAAAGATACTGTAAACACTTCCCAATTGCCCTGGTTGTTTAGGACTTTCATAAGGGGCAGTGGAGAAACCACTGAGAAATACCTTTCCTTAATGATCCTGGAGCTTGTGGTCATGGGGGAAAAAATCTCCAGAGGGGATGTGGTGACGGGGGGTCACTGCAGGGGTCTACTGGCTGGGGTTTCTGGGTGGCACTGGGACAGGTAGTCAGTCCCTGTACCTCCATCCTGTAACTTGGGAGCTGGATGCAGAAAACGCACTGTCAGTCATGAAAGATCAGTTGACAGAAGGTTTGCTGTACATCAGCTTGTTACAGCAGTCTTTTCCAAGTCTATATGGATCGTGAACTTCACTGCATCCTCTGAGGTAAAATATGCTCGTATCTTGCATACCTGAGTATGACAGTTAAAATGACCCCTATGACCAGAAATGAAAAAATTGAGGCAGAATGAGAGCAAGAGAGAGTAGTACTCTTGGCACCAACCACCCCTGTGTGACACCTACTTTTCTCACTGGATTTCATTTAGGAGGGCATGCAGGTGTTGGTGCATGGACATGTAGAGCATCCTTGTGCAAGGACTTTGAAAATCCTGAGCTGGTGCTTCAGCCTGTCTGACTTTTTGAGTGATATGACTATTTATCTGTATTACAGCTGGCAGCCAGGGTACATCCCACAGTCTTATTTGGGAGCATTCTCATTTGCAAAGATTGCACTTATCTGGCAGTTAGTGATAACTTCATCTGGCTCCAAAATTTTCATTTTAGCTGCCAGAGAAGTCATCAAATGCTACAGCTTCCTGGATGTTTCTGCTTCAAACATCTCTGCTTTCAGATACACGAGTTTGGGGGAGTGGTTCAGATGCATGTCTACCTCAATGAGAAAAAATCAATACAACATTTTCATGCTTATTTTCTCTTGTTTGCATCTGCCTCCATCTTTCACTAGAATGGTTATTTATATTTATTAGCTATTACTCAGTAAGTGGGGAATTCCTTACTGGTAGTGTTTTTTTTCTGCTTTGCTTTTGGCTGAACTATGTGTTTTGGAAGTCCCTAAAAATTACTAGTTAAGATGATTCTCATAAACCACTGCGAGTTTTTCTAAACAGAAAAGTAGAAACACCAAAACACCAGTGTAATTTATAATTATCCATCGGAAACCTCTGTGTAGGTTTTTTGTTGTAACCACCAGTTGCTCAATGAGCTGGTTGAGCTTCTTTGTTTTAAAATGCCACAGGCAGCTGGAAACCTGCAGGTGCCTGCAGGGTGGAGGAGGTGTGAGAGGAGCCGGTTGTGTCCACCCCGTGTACATCAGCGGCATCTCCAACTTCCCTTTCCGAGCCTGGGCTGTGGCGATGTGTTGGCTGATGAAGGCTGACGTGGAGTGCACTAACTTGAGAGTCACTGGGTGAGGGGTGGAGTGTGGAGTGGGTGAGCTTGTACCCCTCCTCTGGAAGGCTTCACAGCCCAGACTGGGCTCTCAGCTGTCAGGGGTCAGTTCAGGCTGCCTCCAGTGTTTCAGACTTTATCCACTGGCAAAGACACCGGAGTCTGAAGGGATATTAGAGACTGCATTACTTCCAACAACCTATTTTCTTTGCCAGGCCTCCGAATGCAGTCAGCAGTGCTGACTCTGCCTTCTGAGACATCATAGGGGTGCAGCGGGTACCTACTCTGCTCACGCAGGACTTTGGTTTTTCTGTAGCTAAGCCAGTGGTTTTCATTAGCACATTGCATGAAAGAAAAACACAGCACAGATATATCATTTAAAATACCTTAATTAGAATAAATTCACCACTGATGGTATCAACAGTGTCCTTATAGCACGAGAACACAACATTTATTCTTTTTAATGGTACTTTTTTTCCTTCTGCATCTTATATGAGCAGGGGCTTATTATCACTGTTTCCACTCCTATATTCCTTATGTGACTTCAAATCAAATCCTGAGTTATTTCATCTTTTGCCTGGTAGGGTCAGTTTATCGTATCAAAATCAGCCTGACTTACATCTGCTTTGCAGATCATCACTGGCATACTTTTAAAATGGTTATATGTCTATAACGACACCTTCCTCCCCTCCCCCAGTGCTCCAGTAATGTCAAGATTTATTGAATCTGAAGGTCCAGTTGTGACCTTGGCTCCCACTCACTAAATCTGAACCTCTGGGGTCTATAAATCTTTGTGCGCTGCTCAATTTATAGAAGTGAACATCTGCTTATCATACAATATTTAAGTTGCAGGTGTATTCTACCAGTAAAATAAACACGTAGGTTCACAGTTGCTGAGGCTGTAGGACATTAGACAGATGTTGAAGAGACGGTGGTGATTTCTTCTGTTGGCAGAGCCCCCAGCAGGAGCACTCACCACTGGCAGAAGTCTGCTGGATGGCAAGGTGGCTCTCAGAGCTCTGTGTCACCAAGAAGTGAAGGTGGCATAGCTTTTACCCCCAGCACCTCAGCCTGATCATCTTGCCATGTGGAGAGCAATATTTGGCTGAGATGCACACAAATCATGTAAGTCTCATCTTCCTGTCTCTCCTACATCTGGTAGGAAAGGCGTCAGCCCACAGAGGAATGGTTCGTTTTCTGCACAACGTGGGGAACGAGACGCAGAGCATTGATTCTGTTTCTTCACTCACATGATGAAAAATACAGTGCACAAGAGAACACTATCTCAGAGCATGCATGAAGAAACCTATGAACATCTGAATATGATGAGAGAGGCTGAAGAGTCCTGCTCTACCGTGTAAGGAAAGCTTTACGGACCACAAATCATGGGAAAGACAAAACAAAAGGTGCGGAAAGTATCCACTGTGAGTGAAAAGGAGGAAAGAGGAGGTGATCCAACAAATATAATTAGTCAGTGGAGGCTGAGCTGGGAACAGAAAGGCAGAACAAAAACAAGGTGACTTTGTACCTGTAGGAGATGACCAGGGCAGAGGAGTTTTGATAACAAAAACTGAGGAAGCCAGGTGACACAGCAGTGTCACAAAGAGAAGGAGGAGGAGATGAAATGAATGACTGAAATGACTGAAAATCTTCCCTATTTGGAAGGAAAATCATAGAATCATTGAATGCATTGGGCTGGAAGGGACCTTTAAAGGTCATCTAGTCCAACCTGCCTGCAGTGAGCAGGGACATAGAATCACAGAATCATAGAATGGCCTAGGCTGGAAGGGACCTTAGAGATCATTTTAATCCCAGCCTCCCGGCTGCCAGGGACGCCACCTCTTGACTAGATCAGGCAACACATGGGGACCAAGCATCTTTAACTAGATCAGGTTGCTCAGAGCCACATCAAGCCTGACCTTGAATGTCTCCAGGGATAGAGCCTCCACCACCTCTCTGGGCAACCTATGCCAGCGTTTCATCACTCCCATTGTAAAGAACTTTTTTCTAACACCTAATCTAAACGTACCCTGCTCTAGTTTAAAACCATTGCCCCTCATCCTGTCACTACATGTCCTTGTAAGCTTGTTGAGCTTTAAACACTGCTTATATTCTAATGCTATCTCACACCAAAGCTCCCAAGTCCAAGCATGTTTCTCAGCTAGATCCTGACTCCCTGTTGGGAGCTTATCCTCCTCCCTGTCTACTTGCCCTCTGGGAAGGCAATCTGGCTGTGGGGACCAGCAGGCAGCTGTGATGCATCCAGAACCTTCCTGGGCGTGTGGCCTGATGCCCTCCAGAGATGAAAGAGGCTGATCCAGCCACTCAGGACAGTGGGATCACTCGACCCAACTCCTCTGCTCTCCCCATGGCTCAGGGCTGATGGTCACACCATACACAGAAATACATCTCCAAGCAGCGACTGGAGAGTATCTGAGCTCAGAGCTGTGGTGAGCATGCAGAGAGGCTGGGGCAGCCTTTCTAGTTGTCCTCCATCCCCATAACTGACAGTGACAGAGCCTTTCTACTGCCTTTGCCTAAGAGATTCCAGCCTGGAGCAGCCTGTGATACTGCTGGAGATACCTTGTACATCCTTGCACTGAAAATGTGAGCTTGATAATTGGAAAGGTTGGACTTGACAAGTTGTAGTGGCTCAGGATTTTGCTCCTGCATGTCCCCGTGGAAGCAGATAGAGCTTCCTGCAGGTGGAGATGGTCTCATCAATCTGTTGCATGCATTCTGTGATTCTGTGATTTTTGGAGGGTGACCAGCTCAATTCATTAAGTTGCTTTTGAAAGAGGGCAGGAGGGTGTCTAGTTAATGTAACACAGCACCTGAAGAAAGATTGTGAAATATTTTAGCCCTACTTCTATCAAAACATTTATTAATATATTTCAAGACCTTCTATAGTTGTATTCTCCTCCCTCTGGACTAGTCTAACCCCAGTCATAATTTAGCACGAGGCATGAATATCTTCACTTCTTTTACCCATAAAAGAAGAAAATTGGGAATTTGTTCAGACTGCCAGGAATCTGGAATTTGTTGATGAATGGACATTTGGCTGAACACAGTGAATTCCCAGCTAATTGAAAGCAGATAGCGAAAGTAATGCATTTACCTTGAAAAACATAATTTTCTTAATAAATAATTGAAATGGTGATCTTCTGACAGAAGAAATAAGAGAAAAATACTAAATAAATTCAGGATTAATACCTGTCCTATATATTATAGCATACTTAACAGTCATACCTTATGAGGAGATTAAAAACTATAAATCTTTGTTTTCAGCACAGTCCCGGGGAGTACATTAGTCTAGAAAGTGCAAGGGCTATCCTGTTCAGGGGAGTGTGCTTTCAGTCATCATCATCCCATGTTTCTCTCTCCAAATATTGTACCTAGGGAGAAGAATTCAGAAGCTGGGGGAAGAAACCAACCTTGGAAAAAATAGAGGGTAGTCAGTGTGGTCACAAAATATTGAATAAGTATCTTTGTAGGTGTTCACCCTTCTCATCTACTTCCTCTCCGTGAGGGTGGGCCAGCGCTGGTGGGGAACTGTGGTTAGATGTTACATTTCAGTTGAGGGGCAACGTTTTGAAGCTGAAGGGATGTTAATGGCTAAAAATATGCTAGCTTGAAGCACTTGCAGATGATCTGAGCACACCCTCCATTTTAAGAAAAAAATAGCGAAGGATCCAAACAAAAGCATATGGGTCCAAGTATCCCATTCTGGGTAGGATTACGACTTGGAAACCATTCTGGATCTAGAAGTAGGTTCCTCCCATCTTTACACAACAGGACAAAATTAAACTGCAGCTCTGAACTCCACGGAAGTGTAGAGTTTTCAAAATGCAAAGGTGGATTTTTTTATAGCTTTAATTTGGCGGTAATAATTTGTTGCGGGATTGTGGTTTGAGTGGAACAAAATGTTCACAAAGAGACATGAAACCTGACAATTTTTAATCTGTTAAACTGCAAAACTTGGCCATACCAATTGGAAGCATTATTAATCTGGGTTAAGCTTGGAATTACTTTTTAATGAATTTGCAGCAGGTTGTGGTTTTGGGCAAAAGCCATGGAAAACTTGGTAATTCCACAGATGTTTAATGGGAAAAGAGGGAAAACCATGGTGATTTTGCTTGAGTTGTGATTTAAGACTTTAGACTTGGTCAAAATGACGGGCTGCAAGGTCATGTGAACTAAAAGAACAAATCCTGCAAATGGAAACTTTCCCATGCAGTGCAGCAGATCTGCTCACAGAGGTGCTTTGTATCTGTTCTTAAATATATTTTCACAGAGGCGTTCCTTTTCTATCGCTTTACTGATAGGCTCAGCCTTGGTGCAGCGGCGTGGCCCTCTTTAGAGCCAATGCCAATCGGCTCCATCAAACTTGGGAAGCTTCTAGCAGCTTCTTGCAGAAGCCACCCTGAAGCTCCCCCCCCTGCCGCCACAAAAATCCGGCTGAGCCAACCCAATACATTGTCAGATCAGCTCTTTAGCTGATAAGCCTCAAGAGATTCATCCATCTTCTTCACAAAATTAGTGAGCAAGAAGTTCTATGAGGCCACAAAAGCAGCTGAAGAAATGGGATAAATGTGTTTGAACCTCTAACTTTCTTGCTACTAAATGTTCACTGATTTGGAAGATCTGCAAGTTCTATTAGCATGGGCAAATTGCCATTCTCTCAAGACAGAGGTAAAAGAACAACTGCTGAAAAGCTTGACAGTGACTAAATGTGGTGACTTCACTAGCCAAGATGTCTTATTTTGTCTATCTGTAAGAGCATCTGGCAAGTAACTTTGGGAACCTTTGAGCACTCTCTTGTGTAAATAAAGGTCTTCCTAGTTGTCTCAGTATTGAGACAATCTGCTGCACAAAAGACTCACTGAAAGTCTGTGTCATCATTGACAATTTTTCTCAGATTTGTTGAGGTTAGAATAGACCTGAGGGACAGATCTTCAGTGGTACCACAACCCATGGCATCTACCTCAGTTTCTTCCTGCTTGAGATTTCCCAATTTCAATGCTTTACAGTACTTTTTTTTTCTTCATAGAATCCTCCAATCTTTATTATCAATAAAGATTGTTTTCTAATCAATAACAGATATCCTGTTGATGAGTAATTTTCACATTTATTCCTCACTCTGAAAAACAGTGTCTTATTTCTATCTGAATTTAACTTCAACATCAGATCATGAGATTTGTAAAACATTTGTCCAAGTGAAGGAGCCCATCTTTGTGAAAGCTCTGCTGTCTGTTCAGACATAACTCATTAGTACCAAGTCATCCTCCAGCCTTCCTCAATATAAAATGAGCTCTTGAGTCTCTCAAAATAAGGCAGGCCTTCCTATCTTTTAATCAGGTTAAAGTGTTTTTTTCCTGACTGCTCTCCACTTTTCTTCAGGACTTTTTTTCTGAACACAAAGTAATTGTAAGAGCCATCAACCTTGCTGCCTGATGGACCCTGCTTCTCACAGCTGAAGGCTGTCTTGGCCTCTTCAGACACCAAACTCGAATTTGACTGATTTCCTACCAGGATCTGGAAACCTCTTCAGAATCCTCGATCTCCTCACTGGAGAGATCTGGCCTCTTTTGCTGTCCCTTACTTGTGCTGTGTCACAGTTATGGAACAAACTGGATTCGTCAGCCAGACCAGCTGTTACATCTTGACCATTCATCCATCCCTCCTAGTCTTTGTCTGATTTGCCAACTTGATCTGCAGGGAACGGTTGCTAAAGAGTGAAGGGCTGAGAGACCAGCTCATGAGATTGGCTAATTCCCCGAAGACAGTTTTATTTGAAGAACTCTCAGCTGGTAAAATAGTCCAACAGTATCATTAACAGCAGCACTATAACCTTTACCCATTAAACTTGTAGATTTTCCAACACGGTAAAAATTTTTTGATAGAATCTGTTTTTAATAAATTCATGATAATTTCAATGTAATTCTATTTCTTCTGCCTTTAATTCTTAATCGAGTCCTCAAATAACTGTTCTATTATTTTGTTCAGATTGATGTCAGGCTGACAGGCCTATATTTATTCATGTCATCCTAGTTACTCTGTTTAAGTGCTGGCACAACTTTATCTTTCCTTCAGATCTCTAACTTCTCTAGTGTTCCAAGACTTACTCAAAATCACCAGCAGAAGTTCAGTGAACATCTTTGCCTTTTGGATGCAAATTATTCAGGAACTGCCAATTAAAAAATTCTAAGTTTAGAAATTATCGTTATAAAAGTAAGGGTTATTTTTCTTACATAAGATACGATGTGCTATCTGGCTTTTCCCTGAATACATGTGGGAAATATTTACTCAATATTTTTACTTCTTTGTGTTTATTATTGACAGTCTTAGCATGTCTGTTTAGAAGCAATGTGTTACCTTTCCGATGATCCCATTTGTAGCTAACATACTTTTAAAACTCCTACTGACTGTAGATGTCTACTTGTGTCATTTTCTTACCTTACTGCTCTAATTTACAGCCTGTAATTCATATTCATTACCATCAATTTACTCTATTTTTTGATTAGTGACTTCTCTGGACTAAAGTCTTTAGTACAGGTTCTTAACTTAGAATCACAGAATCATAGAGTCATAGAATCATAGAATGATTTGGGTTGGAAGGGACCTCAAAGATCATCTAGTTCCAGCTCTCCCGCCATGGCAGGGACATCCCCCACTAGATCAGGCTTCTCAGTGCCCCATCCAACCTAGCCTTGAATACCTCCAGAAGTGGAACATCTGCAACTTCCCTGGGCAACCTGTTCCAGTGCCTCACCAGCCTCAGGGGAAACCTTCCTTACATCTAGTCTAAACCTACGCTCTTGCAGCTTCCGCCCATTACCCCTTGTCCTATCACTACAGGTCCTTGTAAAAAGTCCCTCCTCAGCCTTCTTGTAGGTCCCCTTTAGGTACTGGAAGGCCACTATAAGGCCTTCCCAGAGCCTTCTCTTTCCCAGGCTGAACAAGCCTAACTCTCTCAGCCTGTCCTCATAGAAAAGGTATTCCAGCCCTCTGACCACCTTGGTAGCCCTCCTCTGGCTCACTCCATCAGCTCCATGTCCTTGTGCTGAGGACTCCAGAGCTGGATGCAGAATTCCCGGTGGGGTCTCACAAGGGCAGGGAAGAGGGGCAGAATCGCCTCCCTTGACCTTGTGGTCACATATCTCTTGATGCATCCCAGGACACAGCTGGATTTCTGGGCCACAAGCGCACACTGTTGGCTCATGTTGATTTTATCATCCACCAACACACCCAAATCATTCTCCTCAGGACTGCTCTCAATCCACTCATTGCCTAGCCGGTATCTGTCCTTGAGATTGCTTCGACCCAGGTGCAGAACCTTGCAGTTGGCCTTGTTAAACTTCATGAGGTTGGCCTGGGCCCACCTCTCAAGCCTGTCAAGGTCCCTCTGGATAGCAGACATCAGAGGACTCGCCCCACACAGACACCTTATGAACAGCTAGCAATAAGCAAAGCTTTGTCCAAGCTCAAGCCTTATCAGACAGCAATAGTCACTTAGTGGTGTAAGACATTCCTCACAAACTGGAACTCGTCAGTCTTAGTTGTCGCTGCTCTGCTGTCATTAAGCATCTGTCAATCATCGTTGAGTCTATCTTTAAATTCTTCCTTGCGATATTTGAAATTTTTTGAAGCTATTTTTTTTCAAAACACTCAGTCCTGGTTAAGGCTATACGATAACAATCCCAACAAACCTGATCTAGCCATGATGGCTTGTATCTATGCAGTCACTACTTTATGCTGTCTGATCTGCTGATAACCTGTAAAGAAAAAAAAGGTCTAGTAGATAGTATGCTGTGGACCAGATTTTACACACTACATGTTATATGCTGCATGTACTTAAGGTATGCTATGTCTTCTGTATATCTGGACATTCCATAAATGTATTGGTAGATGCAATGGGAGGTGTCTCGCACTATACAGGCTGCAGCACCCGTGATGATGGAGATTTTTAGCCCTATGCGTCATAATCCAGGGAGCTAAATTCACTATTTGGAGTTGACACCGGTTGTACTCATCTCAGACACCATTTCTGAGGATATTAATCCATAACAGTATGAGAATGTTAGTTTCCCAAGTTGCTAAATACTTGGAAGCATGCCAAAGTCCTTTTCACAAAGAGTGCAAGTCCTTCCTTAGCTTTTGCTCCTGAAGTACACTTTCTTCTGAAGTATAAAATATTCATTAATTTAAACATTCAAGCTATGGGTATCTTCCTGCTGGATCTTAGAGATAGTGACCAGGTCAAGCTTGTGTTTCTAAAGGAGTGAAAATTGTTCTCAATCTGCTATACAAGCAATTACAGGATATCGTCTTCTGGTCTATAAAGATGTTTTTCCTGAACTTTCTGATTTGATGCTGAAGGAACGGTTAGATCTTCTCTTACTTGTCACTCCTTTGCTCCAGTGTGCCAGGAAGGTCAGTTCCTTTCAAGATGGATGATTCCCAGCCTACCGCAGCCCTGCACCAGAGAACAACACCAGCTGAACCACAATCTAATGATAGCTGCTCCTGGCATTTTAAAATGGCCCGTGGTAATTTTGCTTATGAAATAAAGTTTCTAACTGTTTCTCACGTAGCACAGGAGACAGCCTGTCTCAGTACAGATTGAATTATTATAATGAAGCAATCAGCCTTTTACTACCAATCTGCCCATACCCTGGCAGTGTTATGCCAAGTGATAAACAGAGACAATAGCAAATGCAGCTAAGATATTGATGGGTTCCCTCCAGAAAGCCCCCTCAGGTCTTTACAGAGGCATGGAAGGAGAGTCTAGGTTGGGCCAATATTCTGTGATAATTAGCACGAGGATAAAGAAGTGGAACATGAGGTTATTCTTATCTGAATGCCTAATTCATTAATCAAATTTATTAGGATGATCTGGCTGGTTTTCATATCGATTTAATAGAAATGTGTCGCTTCTCGAAATTCCCAGCTTTATTTTTCTTGTTGATACTCAGTTTTAGTGAAAAGAACAGAAAGAATAAGTTAACTCAAAACAACCAGGTCATTTATTAGCAAAGGCCTTTTGTGTGTGTTTATTAGATGATAATTGTAAGACTGAGGCCAGACATCTTAAAAATCATCCTCCAAAATGAAAACAATTTGTACTTGGGACTGATGGCTTACTCTGGCCACAGAGGTGGAGTCTATCTGAAGCAAGTAGACACTCAAGGCTCAAATAAACCCAGGGCAGGATTCATCTCATCTGACTTCAGGAAGCTGAAAGAAAGCTTCTGTCATCAGCAGAGAAGAGCAAGTTTGTCGAGAGCCTCATTCTTCCTTTCCTACAGTAGGTGTCCTCACAATTTTCAGTTGTAACCAACCACATTACTCATTCTCAGCAGCCCCAAACTCTGTGGGCAGCACTGGTCCCCTTAGCAGGACTGCCCAAGGAGCAGAGTCCTGCCTAAGCTGGGTGAAGCTGGCAGAGTGCTGGTTTAAGCCTGCCAATCATTTTGCACTGAAAGTGCAGTGATTTGATCCGTTTCTTTAGATTTCAGAGTTTGAGAGTGAACAATGTAATTCTCACAACTCTTTCCTTCTGACTGTCCTGCCAAACTTGGAATGCTCTTCAGCCAGTTGGGAAGGAATTATACTTGCAAATTCATTTATTACTATGACTTTGGCATTCTCATTAGAGCGCTGGCTGTACATCTGAACTATTACCCCAGCTCAGTTTACCTTCTGGTAAACTTTGCTGATATGCGAAGTGTTGGATGGGTCCTGTGTAAAGCATATTGTCCTATTAAAACACATTTAAAGAGTCTTGTAAACCCTGGAGATTAACCCCAATGTTTATGGAGAGTTATAGATGCTAATTCTTGCATACTTATCATTCCAGAGCATGGTCTGGTGGCAAACATTCTCGCTACCCCACAGCATTTACGTCAGTGGGATTTGTCCATGCTCTGATTCCTTAGGATAGAGAAAAGAAATGGTGGGAAAGTGAGGAATATGGACATTTACCATCCTGGCCTACATTAGCTGGTCATAAAATCTTATAGCTGTCTCATAACAGCAGACCTCAGACTGGGAAATGGGAGAAGAACCTTCCCCAGAGGACAGTTTTAGTTAAGAGTGTATTGAAAAAAGATGGCCTTGTCCCGTTAGAGGAATTTTCTTTTTCAGTTTTTGTTAATGCTCCTGTGATGGGGCACATCTGTGTGTGATCCTCGCTTTTTCCTGTCCTGCCAAACATGCTGAGCTGGCTGCAGCAACCCCATAAACCTTCAGCTTCCTCACCAGCTGTAGGCATCTTAATCTGCCCAGCACCCATCAATTTCTACACTTCAAGGTTTAGCAGATTTCTAACATCTACAAGCTTCTGTCTGTTGGTAAAATAGTACATAAAAAAGTGATGAAGTCAACTGTTTGGTGTACATGGGTGTAACTATAGGAAAATATGTTCTGTGTGTTCATATAAATATGTATATATCAGTTCAGTGCATTTGTGTGTGTGGGTGTGCCTGTGTGTATACATGTGCGTACACATACCCGCGCACAGTTTGGCATATATTTCTGATTAAAATAAATCTTGGCAAATTCAATTTCCCTGAGATGACACCTAACTGTACAAGTGCCTTTGATGATATCTTAAAACAACTAACTTTGCAGATCTCCATAGAGCTAACCCTGGCAACTTTTTAGTGGAACAGAAGACACAGTTTTGGGTACACAGTTCCTTTAGGAGACAACTGATACACCGATTATGACACTCAGTGGAGCCACAGGTAGCTCAAGAATTTTAACCTTATGGATATACAGGCTTTTTGGGGACCACTGAGACCACCATGACACCACCATGGAAGGAGATAGTGAGGAAGGAAAGGTAACGTATCTCTGACTAAGCATTTTGGGAACAGTTGCCAGACAGAAATGTGAGGAGTACCTGCAAGGAACTCCATTGACGATGTTGATTATTCCTGTCTTCAGATGAATAGGTCTTTAGAGTTTTTTTTTCTTTGTTTTGCCTAAATTGATAAATAAACAGATGTCATCAATAAATCAAATTACTTTATTATGTTCTTAATTTGACACAATCTTTTGGATGTCAGATTTTGGTTGACGGCTGTAATTGAGTGAAGTAGATGGAAATTAGTTATCTTCACACTAGCCAACTCAAAACCACTTCTTTTTTTGATGAAGAAGGATTCTTTGAAGATTGAACAAAGAGAAAAACATGCTCTATACAACTGGGAAACCAAAAAACAATAAAAGAACAATTAAAGGAAAGCTGATCATACAGTCCTTTTTTTGTTAGACTGCTACTTGACAAAGCTGGGCTAGTGTCAGCAAAAAACAATCTGATGAATTTAATATTTTCTTTAATGTGTTTCCAAGAAAGCTGATTATTTTGAATACATTCATTAGTCAACAGTTTTTTCTGGATAACTTTTGAAAAATATTTCTTACCCTCTTGGCCTAGAGCGGGTCACAGTGAGTAATAGATATTTACAATGCTTTGATTGTGTGCTCCACCACGTAACATGCCTAAGGAGGTGCAGCTTAAAGGATCAGATTTCTAGTTACTATATATAGTTACCAGCTATACCTGTGATGTAGCATATAGGAAGGTATAGGAAGAAAAAAGAAAAAAGAAAAAAGAGAAAAGAAAAAAGAGAAAAGAGAAGAGAAGAGAAGAGAAGAGAAGAGAAGAGAAGAGAAGAGAAGAGAAGAGAAGAGAAGAGAAGAGAAGAGAAGAGAAGAGAAGAGAAGAGAAGAGAAGAGAAGAGAAGAGAAGAGAAGAGAAGAGAAGAGAAGAGAAGAGAAGAGAAGAGAAGAGAAAAAAGAAAAGAAAAGAAAAGAAAAGAAAAGAAAAGAAAAGAAAAGAAAAGAAAAGAAAAGAAAAGAAAAGAAAAGAAAGAGAAAAAAGAAAAAGAAAAAAAAGAAAAAAGAAAAAAGAAAAAAGAAAAAAAGAAAAAAGAAAAAAGAAAAAAGAAAAAAGAAAAAAGAAAAAAGAAAAAAGAAAAAAAAAGAAAAAAGAAAAAGGAATGGAATATCATGCACTTCTTAGTATTTGAAAGTGTATCTACCTTAGTGAGTGATGCTTGGGGCACTCGTGAGAAGACTATCTCCTGGCTGTGCTATTAACCTTCAGGTGCACCCTCAAGTTGGATTGTTTTGTAATTCCTGGGAGGAAACATGGTGTTTTAGGCTCTTTTTATAGTGCAATTGATGAGCAACAATGAAAAACCTAACAGTCTTTTCTATCTATTTTTTTTTAATTTTTACTTTACAACAACAATTACATTCTCCTGTCAAGAGTTGTGTGGACACTTTGTAGAAACTTTACTGATAATGGTTGAATTTGACTTCTTGTCCTTCTACAACATCTGATTTGAGAAACTTACGTCATATAGGAGCAGCTTCTGTGTCTTGCTGACCCACACACTTGCACCCAGACCACAGGTTGCAGCAAAAAATGAAGCCGTAACACCAGCAAATTACTTAAGATAGTTTTGTCTTTGGAGGAGTAAGAAATCTGAGCTTGTTATCTCAAACAGCTAAAACTCAGGGAGCCAAAATTACTTCATTTTGAAGCGGTGCAGAATTGGATGAAGACAGCTCCTCCATGGAAGGAAAAGAGGAAAAGCTTCCCTTCCCAATCATTTGCTAATTTCATGCCCGAAATGGGATGGCCAATCACTTTAAAAATAAATCCTTTCATTGCACTTGCTCATAGGAGCTGACGGCAGTGGCTGATTTTGCTGCACGGTGTGGATCAGGGTGCTTGTGTGTGTTTCCCATGGCTGTGCAGCATCCTTCTGAGCACCCCAGCTTGCACCCCGGAGCTACCAAAACAGCAGCCAGGCATAGGCTAAGTGTTCAGGATACTGTCTAAGTACAGAGTCTCCCCTCCAGAAAAAGAGGAAAACTATGTAACTGATAAAGGGTACAGTGACAGAAGACTGGCAAGTTTTGTTCATATTCTGAGAGCCATAGTGGACTCTCAGGGTTGGGGTTCCCGCCAGTTTTTTCTCTGTGGAGTTAATTCAGACCTTTATTTTGCAAAAACTGTTATGTGTAGGCCCTGCCTGCTCCACCTGAGAAGGAATTTTTTCCATGGTCACAGCAGATCTTTGCAGGAGCAAGGGTGTCCATGGGAGCATCTCCAGTCTCACTTCTAGCATGTGCCCAAAGGAATGGGAAAGCCTCTCGGCTGCTGCGCCAGCTCCATCTCAGGGGCAAGGTGAGTTATCAGGCAGCAAAGATCAGGCTTTAGGCATTATGAGAAGAGCCTAAAACTTCAAGATTTTCTATTTGTTAATAAATATACCTTGACCCGGTCTGATTTATTTCTTCCTCAGCAAAGAAAAGAGAAGATGTTTGGGTCTATAAAGGAGATTAATGGCAAAGAAACTAGAAAAGCTGAGCTGCTTGGAAGCTAAAGCAAAACGCCGCTATTGAGTTTGGTCTGCGTGAATGATTGCTGGATTATGCCGTCACTGGAAAACATGTGGTTTGAATGGCAGTGCAAGCGGTTTGGCGTAAACCCTTGGGTTGACATTGGGTTCCTGCTAACTGTAGACTCCTCTGCATCTGCTGATGAGCAGGGAGTCTCTGGGGGGGTGTGAAAAAAACAGCATGGCAAAGGGTGGCGAATGATGTGGAACCTGAGGATGTTGCTGCCTCGCCAGCTGCCCGGCAGCAGGAAAGCCAGACAGCATTCCTGTTGGAAGTGCAGGCTCTTTGTGGAAGCCAAGGCTGCAGCATCACCAAGCAAACAAAAAGTGACATCCTCAAATGGGAACAATTTGGTGGATTGCATGAAATCGGTACAAGATTTATGTTGCTTAGAAACATGCCACTCTGCCTTTGCGCTTGCGAGTGTGTTGAGGTTACAGCCCACAATGATGACCACAGAGACAGCAACCAGTAGCTCATTGTTTGTGAGGAAGGCCTCGTGTTAATTGTTTGTTATCCTAAGCAATTTCTTGTTGCAGATAGTTTGCGACTGATTGTTAAAAAATTGGTTGCCTGTTTTTTAAAACCGACTCTTTCTCCCGTACCTGAGCTTATGGTGTGGGGCTTTAACTGGCTGAGCACAAGACAGGGAAGCTGCTTGGAGTTTGACTTGACTTCAGCATTCACAGCAGCCCTGGGTTAACGTGGAACGGGCCGTGGCTTAGCTGGGGGTGCCCACAGCTGCTTCCCTGCTTTAGCTCTGCACAGGAACTCCTTCGGATGAGGACGGCTAGAGGGATGAGTAAATTGGTTTGTCTGGTCTGACCCCTGAGTGGCGTTTTCCTGCTTGGATGAGCACAGCAGAAGAAAGAAGGTGTAGATCATGGGAAAATAGTGAAAACCTCCCTCGATGAGCCAATTACTCAGACTTTCCCCCTCTGATTGTGTCAGGTGCCTCTTTCAAAAACCTTAACTCATACTGTTAGGAGTTTAATTTTAGCCTCATGCCTCCCACATATGGCTTTTATACTGTGGGAAGCCTTCAGACATATCACACTTAATCTGTTTATCCTTACTCATTTTCTTGCCATGCTCGATATTTGTTTTTAATCAAGAACAACTTTTCTGTCTCATGCATTCATCCAGCTAAATGATAACGTGCAGTTCTGCTCCAAGAAGTCACTATGTGCTTGCTGCGTCAGTTTAAATCTGGGCTTGCCGAGTTGGGTGGCAATATAGCTGTTTCTTCTGCTGCCCTAGAGCAGCCAGCACAATGCTGAGGCAGTAAAATAAATTATATTTTATTCCTTTACTTTATTCCTTTATTTCCTTTATTCCTTTATGCATTAAAAGAAATGGCAGATAAATTCTCTATCTGCGGCCAGCTGTGTGACACTTCAAGAATGCTAGATAGACTTTTCCTAGGAGGTGAATTAGTAAGGACAGAAAGATTTCTATTTGAGTGATGCTGTCCATCTGCTCTTTAAAAATATGCAGCGAGTGTAAGCTTGACCCTTCAGAAGACAGCAAGAACTTTGCTACAGCCTTTCATAAAACAAGGATTAAACTCACCCACTTTTAACACAAATGAACTAAATTTTGTGCCAACACAACTGACACATTTTCCATTGAATTTACTAGTAGCCAAAATGGGATCTTGGGTCTGAAAAATAGTAAACTTGGAACCATTTTTCACTGGGGAGCCTATGCTCTCATACTACAGTGATGTTGCCATGGCAGAAGTATGTGGTAGACTAATGCAGACATTTTAGCTCTGCAAGCTTTTGAGTTGAATGGGAGGAGGAAGTGGATTAAAAGAAAATACACTCTTGCTTTCCTTACGGTCATGAAGTTCTGATGGAGAGAAAGGAAAATGTTCATCCACAACATGTATCCGAACACAAGTCTGCAAGGTGTTGGAGGAAATAGCTTCCATGAAATCAGCTTTGTAAAAAGGTAGGGAAAAAAAAGGTGTACATGGTTTCATTTTTGTTCAGCCATCACATTTTAATCTGCTTCTTTTTTTCTGTTGGCTATTTTGGGGAATGTGATCTGTTTGGAAATACCTGACACATACATCAGATATTTTCTGTGTCAGAGTCACCATTTAGGAGATACCATTACATTTTTCACCACTCATTTTTATCTGTTAGCGAAAGAGGCGAGTGAACGGATCTACATTCCCAGCAGAGCTGCCTGGGTGGGATGAACATCCCATACAGACAGCCTGTCTACAGATGCTGCCAAACACCAGGGCTTTTAAATTGCATATCTTTTACCTTCCATTTTTTTTTGCATACAAAAGACCCTGCAAAAAGTACAAGGTCTGCAGGGGTCAAGAATTAGGTGAGTCATAACCATACCTAATTTCTCTTTTATCCTCCACCTCTCACAGGCACCGTCCTCCAAGTCTCTTCTTTTAACATTAGCCTTGCTCTGGTCTATAAAGGGTGTTTTTCTGCATGGCCAAGTTTTACAACACCTCACACCAATGTTGGTTGTGTTGGCAGTTCCTTCTCTGCTCCTTGGAGCATCAGCATGGATGTGGGTGACTGAGAGGGTCCACACAGCAAAGTTGCAGTATGACACTGCCCATGAGTGTTGGAAGGATGGGTTATATGTGGGCTGATGTTTCACTCAGCTGTAGATGCAAACCAAGATTTAACTGACCCGTATGTAATCCCTGGGTGAGTAAAGCCCTGGCCTGGTGCTTATTATCTTCTTGGCGCCCAAAGCCTTGGCACTGCCTCAGTTCTCGTGTGGCTTCTGAGGCTGAAAAATTGAAAAATTCCCTATGTTTTGCCTTCCTGGAAGATGCTGCAGTCATGGGACAACTGGGAAAGTGGTGACATTACAAAAAAATCAAAGAGTGACCATGGGGCAGCTAGAAGGGAAGAAATGTGTAGTTGGATGGTCTGCTTTCCTCTGGGCCGAAATTTCTCCCCTGCTGAAGAGGTATCCCAGTATAAACTCAATGTGTCTCCTGCTATGGCTGGCGACGGACAATTTTAGTTTTGGCTTCTGTCAGCACCCATGTAACTCAATGACTACTGCTTTACGGAAGAAACCATTAGGGACTCAAACCATCTCATTCTCCACTCTGCTTACACACAGGTGTAAAAAAGGACAAATAAAAGATCCATAACTTCACAAAACCTTCTAGAACAAGGATGAGATTTGAATTTATTTTTTTTTAATTTCAGACAGAAACAGAAAATGCATCTTTAAACTTTGATCTTCTTACACATCATTAAATAAAATGACTACAATCTTAGGTTAAAATAAAATATCCATAAGTCCTCCTTAATTTAGTCTTACCCTCACTGAGGTACAGAAGAAGCAAAACAAAGCAAAGTAGCTTTTCAATTTCAAAATCCGAAAAGTTTTTCCCATCATATTAAAGCTTTGTGCCAGAATTTATTTTAAAGATAAATGTACACATACGCTTTGCCTGAAGTACCACAATTGCTAGAAAACACAGAGAGGCTTTGAAGGATTGAAACAGAGCATGAGACCTGCAAATACAACTTGGCTAATACGTTTTTTTTTTTTTCAGTTCATTGGCAGTACTGAAAGAACTAAAACACAGTTTGTTTCAGGTTGCCCCAAAACGGGAACACTCAAAGTGTTTTGGATGAGCAAAAGAGTGAAGAAAAAAGCATTTGTGTCTGAACAAAATGGCTTATTGTGCCTGAAATCAAACATTACAAATATTTAAGTGAAGCTGAAACTCTTTTCAGTCATGAAAGCATAGCATTTCCTCTTGAAAGTATGAATATTCAATAGTTTTTTCACTTTTTTAGGGTCTTTCAAGGTCTTATTTTTACTGACCTGTCAAGCTAGGCAACTTTGGACATAAAATAGAACTTAATTTTTTCAATGTGTGCCAGCATTTTCCAGGAAAATTCTATAGTCATGAATGCCATGCATCTGTCCAGCCAGAAACCATGATGCTACCTGCTTCTAATTTTTATAATAAGTGTGCTTCAGTCTTACAGCAGACCTCTGTTTTTTCATCCTTTTAGGGTAATATTGTACTGAAAAAAAAAAAAAAAGATGACAACACTGGTATCTGCTACTTTTTTTGGGGAAAGTTTTTCTCTGAAGTGTCAACTCCATCTCCCATACAGCTACATGAATCATGGGATTTGCTAGGGCTGCCTGGCATGAATAAATTTGGAGACCCAACTGAACAAGTTCTCAGATGTTGTAATCAACTGGCATTTATAATGGTGGGAAATTTTCCATCTCTCAGTGGGCTCTTACCTAAAATGCATTATGCAACAGACTCCTATCATCCAATCCTGTGGTTATGCAGCAAGCTATTGAAAACACATAATATATGTTATTTTACATAATAATGTTTTACGTGCAGCACATATTCTAATTTATTTGCTCTGCAAAGATCCATGTTAAAACTTATGTTGACCTTAGTAACATCTCCTTTTTGTTTTTATTTTGCAGTATAAATGGTTGCTGAAGAGCCAGCGCTTTCCTATCTGTAACAGCCTTGCATTCGAGAGCCAATATGGGAACAGAAGACTCATATAACAGGGAATGAATATATCTGTCAACTTCATATTTTGTTCTGGCATATTAATGCACATCATGGGGTGAGATCCTCAGTTGCTGAATATTGGGCCCCTGTGTTTCCTCTGTATAGTTTACTGTGAAGTCCAATGGTTGTAATCTAACAACAAAGCAAACCCACGAAGCCTGGAGCAACTGCAGTGTTTCATAACCCAGAACATGAACACAATGGTGTTGCCAGGACTGTCAAAGCAGCTCTGCAGACTCCCGACCTCCAGCGAGTTCGAGTTCGATGTTGTGCCTCAATCAATGGAGATAAGGACCTTGTGAGAGTCAGTATTTGTATTAATTAGAATAACTGAGCTGTTTGTCTGGTTTTGTGGGTATTTTTCCTTTTGATCTCTATCATCTATAGCGGATACGTGTGCTCAAGCTGGAGAGCATTCCTTTGACTAGGAAGCTCACAGTGCTTTTTGTTTCTTGGTATTGTCCCACAGGACTAGCTCCCTGGGCACAGTGGAGGAGGATTTTCAGGGGGTTACTCAAAACTTTTTCTTGGCTGATGACTGTGTATAGCCCCAGGAAACAAACACAGAGGAGGGCATGGAAAAGTAGCAGACGTTAAAAGTACTGTCACGTACTTTTCTTCCATTCTCGGAAACCCTGGTAGTATATCGTTCTTGTTATCTACGAGGAAGAAGTGAGGGGGTGAGGGCAGGGGGGAGCATCTTTCAGCTCACTGAGGAAATGCCTTCTCTCTGCCCTTCTCCATGCAGCAATAGGAACCCTCCAAGGGTATCTGAAGGGATGCACAGTTCCAGAAGGCTGTGCCGTAGGTAAAATACGATGCTTCATGCAACTATTGCAGATGTGCCTTAAATCATGTCCATTGATGGGAAAGACAATTCTACTCTGGGAAAGATCATGGTTCTGCAGATTTACTGTTCAGTTGAGGGGGGCTCACAGAAAGTCATGAGTATTCTGGTACGAGCTGTTGCAGAGGTGAAGAATGTTCATGCCTGCCTCAGGCTGGACCAGTGTCAGAGGGCAGTGTAACTGTGGCACAATCCAATTCTGTATAATAGAGGTCAGCCTGGAAACAGCAGGTTGATGAAAAGTCCATAAACCTATTAAAAATAATAATAACAACAATAAATAATTTCCTTTAAGTTGTCTAAGCTCCTGTGGGAGCACAGTTACTGTTATTTTTTTTCATTGTGTTGCTGCCTGCAGGTCCTACTGAAACACCAGCAGCCCAGTGTGGCAGGCACATTAACAATAGAATCAGCTGAACAGTCGTGACCTGGCCAACAGTCAAGCAGAGGACACAGAAAAGAGATGCAGAGGGTACCACTGACAGACAGGGAATTGCTAGTAGGGTAAGCTCTTGCTGTTTCATGGTAACATACCACAGCATAAAATTGCTCAGTGTACAATTTTTGACATGTCATGTTCCAGTCTTCGCCCTGGCTGAGGAAGACTATGCCTGACAATGTGACATGTGAAGACTGGGGGTTTCCTCCCATGGGTTCTGCTGTTCAAAGTGCAGACCTGAGCCTGTCACCAGTACTTTCATGGTCCACACAGCCCTGCTGGGCTACCTATGGCACTGCAATGGCTATGCTGGAGATCTCTGAGGTGTAGGGCCCCTCACCACCCAAAACAAAAGGTACTTGTCAGAGTGATGCCGGCACAACGTAGCCTGTCCTTACCCTCCAGAGTAGTATCTGGTTTCAGGAGAGGAGTCTAGAACACTAGGAGTAACCCCCTGCTCAACCTTTCTCAGATGAACTGATTCTCTCTTTTTAGGGAGCTAACCCATCTGCATCCTTTGCTCCAAGAAATGATTTGTTGTTGTCTTTTTTGTTTGTTTGTTTGTTTTTTGTAGTAGAGTATGCTTGCTCCATGCTGGCTCAGCCCCTCTGGGGTGCTGTGCTGCCTCCTGTCCTTCCCATCCTGCACAACCAAAGCCCATCACATCACCCCTGGGTGCTCAGCATAGTCTAAGAAAGCCATAGATTGAAAGGTAGGGCACAGAATTTAGTCGCCTTTGCTTCTTTTACCAGTAGTGTTGGCTTACAGCAGGGGTTTCATGGAAGCTGGTATTTGTGGTGGGTTTGGAGCTCAGTCAAGAAGAACTGTGAAATCATGGACAGGAAGGCAGGTGGGTGGCCTGGGAGGTCAGTGGGTCCATTCCCTGCCCTGAGGCAAGCCCAGGTGTATCTGCCTTGCCCTTGGCAGTTTGCTTATTCACAAGCATTTTGGAGCAGCTCCTCACTTTTGTGCCTGAAGTCTCTCAGAGATCTCCAGCATAGTAACCCCATGCCAGCAAGCCTGTGAATTTCAGCATTTAATATTGTTCTGGGTATTATTTATGTCGGAACCCATTTTCTAACCTAAATGAATTATTCCTTCATCTTTTCTTCATAAATCTTGCATTTCAGTCCCTTGCAGCTCCTCTGGCTCTTCTTTCCCATGTGTTCCCATCCACCCGCATCCTCTGCAGAGCCTGGTGCCAAGATCTGGGTTCAGAGCTGCTGCTCAGGGCTCCTCAATGCAGAGTAATTGTTTATAACACTTGCTGGCATGTCCCAGAATGACATTTGCCTTTTTTCCAACAGTATCACATTGTCAATTCATGTTCACTTCCCGCTTTGCTCTCACCCCCAGACCAGATTGCACAGCAGCCTAGTCCATCTTGTCAGTTTGCCCTTCTTCTGGGCAACTGAGTTTTCCTTGCTGAATGCTGCCCTCCACGTCCATCTCACTAAGTTTCACCCTGCTGATTTCAGATCTGTTTTATTTCATTTTACGAGGACTGCTCTGAATTCCATTTTAATCTATAAAAATGCAGTTCTATCCTCCCCAGCCTCATGCTGTTGAAAATCTTATTGAAGCCAAGATATGCCACATCTACAGCATAACTCTACCCACCAGCCCTGTGACCCTGCCAGAGAAGAAAATTCAATGGGTTTGACATAATTTGCTCTCACAAATCCATGTTGGCTGTTTCCCTTCCCCTTATTATCCTGTAAGAGTCACAGACTGATTGTCTAATTATTTGACTGAGTATTTCTCAACATATGAAACTTCAGATGACTGCTCTGTCATTCCCCAGGTGGTCTTCTTCTCCCTTTCTAAAGACCAGGTACCATGCTTTGCCCTCATTTATTGAATCCCACATCTTAAAATTCACTCACATTTGTCTTATTGGGAGCACTCTCCCAGGGATTGCCAGGAGCACTGGTAGTACACAATGAGTACACGGCTAGATCCATAGGTAGATCTACACACATTTGCTGCCCAGCTTTCGTTGAATCACATGTTCCCCAAAAGCAATTTTCTGCTTTTTGACACACAGAGAAAATGGTGTAATAGGAAGAAAGTTTACTGTATATAAGTCAAAATCTGCTGTGTAATTCTGGGAGCTGAAATTGTCTCACAAGAGATGAGTCTCCATATACGGGTGTGGGGGTGATGCCTGAGCTGACCAACAGCACTGATGTCTTTTGCTGTACTTTTAGAGAGTGTCACTGGGAGTTAGCTCCTCCAAAATAAAAATAAAAATTGTAGTGCAACATCTTTGCATTTGCCTTCTGGTGGACTTCTCCCCTATTCCCCTGAGAATCTCTGCTGAGTTTTCTGAATTTGGGAATGACGTAGTTTCCTTGATGTTAGCCTGATCTCCCAACCACCTAATCCTGTGCTACTTGCACCTACCCACATGACTTAAATCCTTGCACAGTACCTTTTACAGATGCCTTCCTTAAAGATAAACATATGTTATAGTAATAGTAAAATACCACATAACTCACACAAACCTTCACACTCATTAACACTCACCTGGATCCATGCAACCTCAGTTTTATGTCTGTAATTTTATTTCCATAAATTTTAAATCCATACCTGGACTGAGGGATTTAATCACAGGTAACTAATGCCTTTCTTTATGAATCTTACTGTTGGTGCACTTAACTATAGTGCAGAGTACAAAGTGCAAGAGAAAATGTCTTTCCTGGGGACCATATGTTAAAAGAATAAAGCTCTGACTTAATGCCATAACCTTACAGAGTAGGTCAGTCAACACAGCACTATTAGATCACAGGATAAATATTGACAAGTTCCAGAGTATTATTTAAGCCTGTTTCTATAGTAACTTGAAATTTTGTTCTATTAGCTACTTAAGGAGGGAGACGAAACAACACGTTGGTATTTAATTCTTCCCAGTTTTTCTGCATTGGCACCACTCAAACCAGAATCATCTACTTTTAAAAGAAAAGTGGAGCATGGGCATCTCTAGGCCAAGTTACTCTGTGTAGGCTTCCACCCTGGAAATATTTTTTTTTATATTAATTTAGAAGAAAAGTCTTTTCCCTGCTCAGTCAGCCCATACTTCAAGGTTCACAGCTCTAAACCAGATGACACTGCCTATTTTTGGAGCCACATAAGTTTAATTCTGCGTGAAAGCTAAGACTTTTAATGGGCAGTCACTGAAGGGCACGGGATCATGTATAGAGTTTTCCTGAGCAGTGAATGCTGAGGCTCTTAAGCATAGTGCAGGAAGGCATGTACCATCCATAATGCATGGACTACCCCTGAGCACACTTTCTGCAGTGTGAGAAGATGGTGTGAGCGCGTCGGGGAACAGCAGAGGCAAAGGTCAGGAACCCAGGCAAGCCTGAGGGGAGTAGATTAATTGTGAGATGAGACAATGGATCAAGCATTGACTCTTGTCAGGGTTACTTCTCCATAGCTGCAGCAACTGTGAGAGGCTCACGTCCCTTAGCACGGCCTGACAAACTGATCAGTAATAATCTTTCTCCGTTTCTTAAGTACTTCCTTACACACCCTTAGTAAACCACAGTTCAGACTTCTGAGACAGCATCAGTCTCCTCCGGCTTGGACAAGTTGCTACAAAGTATGTGTAATTTGAGAGAAAGTTTCCTTTACATTTCCTCTGAAGTAGGCTATATTCTCTTGCCCTTATGGTTTTTACTGTTACTTTTATAACCAGTTAGAGGTGTCCTGCTAGGTAGCTTCTTAGGCTGTGGTTTAGCTCTTAGCATTTTGCAATACTAGGGCTCTGGATGGGGAAAGAAAGTACTTTTCAGTCTGTGGTACATGCATTGTGCTAGTCTGTAACGCCGTAGACGGGTGGTCTGTGGATGGATAAAAGAAGTAAGAAAATTAAAGCACACCCATATACATCTGAGAAACAAACAAATGGTGGAGGGGAACAGACTTAAAAATTAACATCTGAAGTTTAGCATCAATTGCATTTGACTGCAGAGGAAAAGCAAATTGGCAACACTACACAAGATGAATGTTGATTTTTTTCAAGAAGATGCATTGCTTTTAGAATAAGGAATGTTAAAACGCGCTGTTGGGCATTATTGCCCGCACTGTGGCATAAGAGTTATGGAGACTGCAACAGTACCATATGAAATTTGGTAAGTGCCTTTGTGTAAATGTCTGGGGATAGATTCCTGTTCTGCCTTTGATTTGACACCATATTGCAAATTATGAAATAAATAGATGCTCTGAGTTTACTGTGTAAAGGCCTTTGTTGGCAAAGACTGATAAAACTGAGCTTCATCAGATTGTGCAAGCCAGGATTTGTCACTCTGGTAAGTTTTGATGCCTGCCAGAGCACACTTACTCTCCCTAACATTCTCTGCAATAGCAATCCTGGAAGGGTTAAATCCTTCCATCCCCAGTGACCGACTCATACCCTTGGGTCCAGCCTTTCTTCGAAGAGCAATCTTTCCCCCTTCTCAGTGCTCAGAAACCAGGCAGCTGGCACCCTGCCCATGGCTTGTTTGTTAGAAACTGGGATCCTTTCTTTTCTGAGTGTGTGGCCGAAGAGCAGTGAGCATGCCTGGCCTGGTCTGGCAAAATCTTGCAATGTCCTGGGGCTGAAAATACTTCTCACGGCTCTGGTAACTTGCTCCTAGTGTGGTGACAGCTCTCAAGATTCATTGGGTGACATCTTTTCCTCTTTCTTTTTTTTTTTCCACCTTGCAGCCCTGGCAGGTACAAATCTTGTATTCATGGCTCGTTAAGAAAGTGTGGATTTTTTTTGGCAAGGAAGGGTTTTGTCCCCTCTTCTGCACTGATCTTGGCAAAATTAACCCAGAAATGAAGACATCCTCGTGGAGGCAGTGGAAGAAAAGGGAAGCAAATACTCTGCTCTCCCCTTGAGAACTTCTTGCCCTCTACAACTGCCATGAACCTCTCCAAGGGCTGCCCCTCTTGCTGAATGTCATGCAAGGCAGGTAAAGAGAAATTCAGGTCTTATTTGACCTGCAACTCATTTGGAAAGTGCCACACTACAGGTGGAACTGAAAGGTTCAGGACCAGTTGTTTTTTTAATAATCTGTCCTGAAATACTGTTGCTTGGGCTGCTGACAAAATTGCTACCCGAGTAATGGGGCCAACAAATGCTTTTCCACACTCAGTAGGTTTCATATTTGCAGGACTCTCATCTGGAATCCAACACACAGAGTTTAAAAATATTCAAAAGCTGACAATCTAGTTATTTTTGCATGAGTAAGTTGTCTGGGCAGTAATGAGCTGTAGCTGCTACTCCAACCTGGAAACTGAGGTAGTTTGTGTCTCCTCACCTCCTTTTTCCACGGGAAACAACCACAGACAATTTCATTCATCATCACCTACAATGTCCTGCCCCAGGCACTGTCAAATACCTACTGTACAAAAAGCATCTGGGGAGCTTTCTTCTATCTACATACTGCAATGTGCAAATTTGTCTACTTGCCTGCATGTTGTAGCCACCCTGAAGCTTTCAGTGGAACTACAGAGGAGCTGCCTCTGAAGGTTTCTCAGAAATGTCCAAGGTACGCAACCCATCCACATCCATTTTTAAGAGCTGACTGTCGTTTTTACAGTAATGTGCACTTTCTGGGCCAAACTCTCTGTTGGCATAAACCAACAGAGTATCAAGGACCAAGTTAACTAAAGCCAGTTGTGCGGATGGAAGGACTTGTACTGCTAAGGACAGTTATGAGCTTGTTTTCTTGCCCAGCAAAATTGGACAGAGTTTAATTCTACTTTGTTCTACTCATGCTGCTTCAGGCTTAAAGCTTGACATTGGTTTTAGCTTTAAGGAGAAATATGCTGAGGGTAGCACCACCCACTCGGTGTTTTCTGCTGACAAGATTGAAGAAGACCCCTCATTTTGGGCCACAAGCCCCTCATGCTTCCCTTGCAACATGCCAAAATGGGCTGGCAAGGAATCCATGTTGCAGGTCCTTGTCTCTCCAGGTGCAAGAGCCGGTCTCTTCCTGAGGGTCAACAGGAGATTTCCAATATGTAGAAGCCTAGGAAATGTCATGGCTGCAAGTTTTGAGTGGGAAAATAGGAAGAACATTATCCACTCAAAACCAGCACTGTTGGGGTCACTAGAGGCCACAGGTTGAACTCTGGGATGGCACCTTTCTGTAGATGCTACAGGCATCATCAGTGAGAATTAGCTGAAAATTTGGGCTGGTTTGTGGAGCAGTAGTTTGGAAATGAAGCTAAAAATTACTTGAAAAAGCAATGTTTAATGAAGCTGTGGTGTTATGACTAAGGAGAAAATAAGCTAAAAGAAAATATGAATTAAATGGCTAAGAGAACAGTTCACTTAAGTCCCAGAGGAAAAAATATTTGGACACTAGCACACCCAAGGAAGTCTTGTAGGAGTTTTTATTCTTCAGATATGACCTTTTTTTTTCTTTTTAGCATTACCTCTTTTCAGTGTAAGGATGATCTCTGAAGTGACTCTGTAGGGAATTGTAACTGTATATGGTATCTTTTATGAGAACATAACCAGGTGGATGGATGGTGGCCATGCAGTGGATGTGATCTGTCTGGATTTCAGCAAAGCATTTGACACCATCTCCTACAGCATCCTCATAGGTAAACTGAGGAAGTGTGGTCTGGATGAGTAGTGAGGTGGGTTGCTAACTGGTTGAAGGGAAGAAGGGAAGAAGTCAGAGAATTGTGGTCAATGGGGAAGAGTCCAGTTGGAAGCCTGTGTCTAGTGGGGTCCCTCAGGGGTCAGTGCTGGGGCCATTGCTGTTCAATATATTCATCAATTACCTGGATGAGGGATTAGAGAGTGTTGTCAGGAAGTTTGCTGATGACACAAAACTGGGAGGGAGTGGTTGACACACCAGAAGGCTGTGCTGCCATTCAGAGGGACCTAGACAGGCTGGAGGGCTGGGTGGTAAGAAATCTTGTGAAATCCAACAAGGGCAAGTGTAGAGTTTTGCACTTGGGAAAGAATAACCCCATGTGCCAGTATAGGTTGGGGACTGACCTGCTGGAGAGTAGCGTAGGGGAAAGGGACCTGGGGGTTCTGGTGGACAGCAGGATGACCATGAGCCAGCAATGTGCCCTCATGACCAAGAAGGCCAATGGCATCCTGGGGTGTATTAGAAGGGGGGTGACTAGTAGGTCCTGAAAGGAACTAGAGCACTGTGTCTCACATGCATTTCAAGAAAGCTGTTCCTGCAGCCAAGACAGTGCCAAAGGGTCACACAGCTTCAACCATGTGAAGTTGCCATGCTCCTGGCCATGGCTGGCCAGTTGAATGGGCAGATCCCAGGTTTGCACAGGAAGCATCAACATGAGGATGGGCACAGTGGGGAGAGCAGCCTGTGGGTGTCAGGAGGCACAACCCTGCAGCCAAGCCCCTTGAACCCCTATGAACCAAGGGGTGGGAGCATTGACTCTCTGAGGAACAGTTTGCTTTCCATCCTGAATTTTTTTTTTGGTGAGATGCCTAGGCACTTCTACCACAGTTTAAGTGTGTCTTCTATTTCTCACTGAGTGCAGGCCTGTGGACATGAGAAGCACCTGAGCTCTGCTCCTTGTGACCCAGTGAAGCAAGTCTGTGGCACACACATGGCACGTTCTTCCCACAGCAGCCCTGGATACCCTGTTGCAGGGTGAAGTGCTCAAGTACACGCAAGGTTAGTGCAATATCATGCATTTCACCAGGCTTATCACAGATGTAGTGTCTTACATCAGACCAACTGATATCTTAAAAAAAACTAAAAGGGGAAACTCCTTGACACAGACCACTTCCCCAGCACTCAGCAGCAGCAGCAGCATCTTCTGGAGAAAACATAGGCTAAAGACAGTAATTCTTTGTTCAACTCAGTTGTGCCAGCTGAGCAGTCAAGTTGAGAGAAAAAAACCTGTGGGGTCAAGACAAGGGTTTTAGCAAGCGAAAGGTGATGATACATCTAGTCCTTCAGAGCAAAGCAGATGGGAAACAGGCCAGCAGGCAACCCATGTGGAACAAGCAACATTCAGCTACACAGAAGGAAGATCAAAATGTGTCTGAAATATATGAACTTCATGACTCCATAAGTTGTGTTTTTACTCTACAAGAGTTGAGTATTTTCCTTTTCAAGGTTTTCTTTCGGAGTTGCGTCAGAAGCCGCCCTTAAAGATGAGCTTCCAAGAGGGCCCAGGGGATGTTTGGTGAAAAATACTCTCCACATGGGAACTGGATGCTATGGTCCTTTATAAATTGTCCAGCAGAGTTCACTCTAACACCTATGTGCTGTCCAGCTGCATAGTTTCCATGAGTCCTGTAGGGCACAGGTGAGTGTGTGTCACGTTTCATGGTGACCATGTGAAGGCTCCCTAGACTGCAGTGGGGCTGCTCGGAGGGCAGTTGTGGAAGTGGCTGTGGAGATGACCTTACTGATTTTTTTTTTTCTGCTTATTGCTTTTCATTTGTCAAGGGCAAGTTCAGCTTGTTTTGCTTCGGATTATGAGTTTGTTGAGAGTGGGGGTTATTTAAAGTTGGGAGCTTAGTTGCTGGGGGAAATCTCTTTCAAAACATACGGTCTGCTATTCCTGGTTGTGGTTGCTTGTGGATTTTCCATGTGGATCCCATTAGAGTTTAGTATGTGAAAGCCAAGGCGTAGAATCAGTCAGTTGGTTTGGGTTTTGGCATTGAAGTAAGCTTCTGGTTACTCATTTGCACCGCAAGATACGAGTAGTTCCTTTGATAAGCAAAACCCTGTCTCACATCACGTTAAGTCCCTTCATTGCTTTCCTTCAAGTGACTAGTGGTCCCTGAGTGTCTGCACTAAGGCACACCAATGTAATATGTTTTGAATCATAAGCTCAATGGAGTTATATGCATTGATCTGAAGGTATGCTTGTGCATGGAAAGCTTAGCGTACCACCTCTCTAATGATAGTGCCCATGAAGCTGATAAGAGTAGCAAGAATATTTCAAAGACAGCTTGATGGCATTGCTGATTACTGAATTTGAAGTGGGAACTGAAAACGAAGCACAGGCTTCCAATCCAGATGGTGAACAGGTGATTTCTGAATGTTGGTTAAAGCAACGGCTTTTTTGACATAGTTATTTTAAAAGAAAAATCTTCTGTGAGGTTAATTAGAAAGAAATTGGTGTATTTTGGGGTAAACTGGGTGTCTATAGTGTGAATTTAATGGAAAACGATAAATTGGCAGGATGAGGGATGAAATAGGTGGGTTTGGTTGTGTGTTTGAGTTGGGAATTTATGACTACATGTTATTTTGTAGATTTGTAAGAGCCCCTGCAACACTCTCACAGGGAATGTTGTTGCGCAGGCAGTGCTTGGCTGTGGTAGCATGAATGGTCCTAATTTGGGGTGCTTTATATATTTCCAAAGCATGGAAAAAATCCTCAACTTTCTGTGTGAGTAAGGGCTGAGGATTACTTCCCTGCCTTGTAATAATTCTCCAACAAAGCTGGAAGCAGCAGATCCACCAAAGTTGGGGTGTTTTGTTTTGTTATGTTTTGTGGTTGTTTTTTTTTTAGAAGTATGTGTGTTTTTGGCTCAGGAGAGCAAAAGCACTGAATTTAGAATTGTTGCCTCAGTGCCACCTTTGTGTGCTGCAGGGCTTCCCAAACCCTGCAGCTAGGCAGCTGACCATGCTCCACCAGCAGCCAGGCTCCTTCTCGCCAGCCCTACGTGTGCGTGCATGCAAAGAGCTGCCCGTTCCACTGCTGCTGCCTGACCTCCTGCCTCACCCCCTCTTTTGTGCTCCAGTCCTCCCGCCAAGAGAGAAGCTGCTGCACGGCTGAGGAGCTGCACAGGCGGGGAGCTAGTGGGGTATCCTGGGATTTTTCAGTTCAGCTTATTCTAATTTGGGAATCTGTTTGTCCTCCTCCAGTGTTCCAGGAAGTCAGCCTGAAAAGAAGTCCTTATCCTGTGCGACGGGCCAGTCGTGTTCACAAAGGTCTTTTTGTTATACCCCTGTCTGTTGTGTTGTTCCTATCAGATGAAACTCCTCTGCCAAAGTCCCAGCGTACTTGGCTCTAAAAGTACCAGGCTGGTAGTACAAGGAGTGAATTCCAGCTCATTCCTCCTGCCCTGCCTTCTGCATCTTTCTGCCCCATAGCTTGCCTCTCCTGCTATGACAGGCAGGAGAATGCAGGTAAGATGTAGTGGTTCATCTTCCTTGCAGCCTGTGCTTCTTACTGACTTCACATTATAAGATGGGCAGAAAGTCCTGCTGTCCAGAGAGGTTTGGATAGGTTTGCCTGCTGTCAGACCTGTCAGACCTCATCTGGCCTCTGAGCAGATGATGGTGCAGGCTTTCAAAAACAGGAATGGATGTTCAGTCAGTGGTGGAGTGACCATCCCTGGAGGCATTCAAAAAACATGTAGGCATGGCACTTCAGGGTATGGTTTAGTGGTCATGGTGGTGTTGAGTTGACAGCTGGACTCAATGATCTTAGAAGTCTTTTCCAACCTCAATGATTCTATGATTTTATGATCATACAGGAGGGCTTTTAATGTCCATATGGAGGGCTCCATGGCATCTGTACAAACTATACTGCCAAGCACATGGGAGCATTTGACAGCTTTTTAGTCTAAATCACCTTTTTCTGGCCCCTGGGGCAGGACACACAGTCCCGACAATGGACTCTACAATCCCAGGGCACCCAAAGGCTGTACCTTGAGTTCCTGTTGCTGGAGACTATATCTGAATTGTCACGTAATGTTGCGAATGCTCTCTGTTTTTTCCAGTCAATTTATCCTGTACTCCTGCATGTACTTTTCACTACCTTAGAGGAAAATCAGAAGAATTTTCCAGTCACTATTCCTGTTCAAGTTGACTGTATTTCATAACTTGAGGCTCAATATGGATGTAACAGAGGTAGGGAACAGTAAGGAGCCTTTCCTTTCCTCCTCTCTATCTGCATCTCAGTCCTGTAAGGTTCCTCCAAGACATCCATCTGCTCCTGGCAAGCTCCAGTCACACACCTGTGAGCCAGATGTAAACAGCTGCATGGTAGGTGTCATTTGTGATCCAGTCTTAATACAAACCATGCTTAGAAATGGTTACAAATGGCTCCATAAAAAAGAGAAAATGCATAGCACAGGTAAGTAGCACCTCTTTTCTTATTTCATCTTTCCTTTTATCTTATTTGCTTTCATATCTGTGGTATGGAGGACGCTTTTATGTGGCGGGATGAATAGCAGTTGAAATTCATTAATCTGGCCTGAGTGCATTAAATATCTTAAGTAAATGCTTAAGTCATGTGCTCGTCTACACATTTGTTTAACTGTTTACCTGAATAAGGATACTTTAGTGCTATTACTTAGCTTCCATAGCCATAGTGGCTAGCCTTGCAGGCTGGATAGTTCTCTCTTTGATATTTAACTTGGTGCATGTAAAATTACTTAATCTGAAAGTTTCTGATAGCAAATCACTTTAAATACAGCAATCCCTAGCCAGCTCAGACTTTGCATGGGAGTTGCCCTGCAGCAAAGTACCTTCAGAAGACCCCTCTGGGTGAGAGTAATGTGCTTTTTGCCTTTTAGACATCAGTGTTACAGGCTGTAGCTGCCTTTGTTCACCCCTCCAGGGCTGGCTTTTGACTACTTGCTTCCCATTTTTCCACTTCCATTTTCCATTTTTGAATACTTTTGATTGATATCAGAACCCCATTTTTTATGTTTGTTTATTTTTATTCTAAACTTTCAACTTCTTTTCTTGTCCAAAGGCCACTGTTAACAGCTGTAGGTAATGCACTGACTGTTTTTCAATAGTCTATGTGCCTTTGCTGAAAACATCAAGAAATACATTAAATTTCAATCTGGATCATGATATTTTATAATCTCACATTTTATAATCTCACATTCCAAGCAGTTACAGTTTGATCCTCCTGTCATTATGAGCTATTTGTATTTTTAGCAGGCTGCTGAATAGTTCATGCTATGTCAGATAATGCTAGTTTCTCTGTAGTAGTTGCATTATAAGCCCCCAAGGAAACATATTCTCTAAAAACAGGTTTGGCTCAGGCTGGATGTTAAATCAAGGTTGTAAAAAACTTGCACTTTCTTTTCTTCATTTTATTTCAATTTTTCCCACTCCTTCCTTTTCCTTCTTTTCTTCTCTTTCTTCTTTTCTTTCTGCCTTCTCTTACTTCCTTCCTTCTTTTCTTCTTTCCTCCATTCCTTCCTCCCTCTCATTCCTCCCTCCATCCATGTTGAGCTGTATCTGTTTTGAATTGCCATATAGTTTGGGAATCCTCAGGAAAAATAAGCCTTGAGGTTGTTCGCACTTACCATCAAGCAAAGTTGCTGAAATGAACTTGTAGCCATGAGAAGCAGGATCAAAATGTAAGTGATAAATAAAGGCAATGTCAAATACACTGCTTTTGCAAGTCAATCTCAGATATGTTTCAGAAACTTTTAGAAAGTGGAATACCTTTAAGTAGACTTTTAGTGTTTTTCTAATCACATCTCAATAAAGCACTCTGGACTTGGTACTTAAAGCCAATTGCTTCATGTTTACTTTATAAAACAAACAATAGCCTTTAACTGTTATCTTTAATTGTATCCTTACCAAAATTTTAAGGGGCAAATAAAATACAAATCAAGAGATAATAAACAAGCACATGTCTATCAGGTAGATTGGCACATGCATGCAGACTTATAGCGACTGCTCAATACAAGAGGGATGCAGGGCTGCAGAGGGTGTCAACGCTCCCTTAAACCTTAAATCAGGAGATCATTTAATAGCGGTTGTCTCCTGTACAGGCACATATTTTTTGCCGTCTCTGCGATGCTGTTTCCATGGTATCACTTCAGCGACAAGTCCTGAAAAGGTGGGAGATACTGGAGTTGAGTATCTGCTGGTACTATCGCATGTAAACTTGATGTATTTAATCTTAAGATGTCACAAGAAAATGTAAAAATGTTGGGCTTGGAAGGCAATACTGGTTGTAGATTGGATACTTGAAAGTTAGAAATTCGGTAAATACAAGCCTTTTCTGCCTTGTTTGCTCTTAGTATCTCCCTGTCCTTTTCCCACCAAACACTTCGCTCTCCGACCCGGCAATAAGTTGAATCATTTTTGTTCCTATTCTAGAAAATTCTAACAAAAAATTTCAAACTTTAATAGGAAGCAAGAAATGGGGCAAAAGAAATACACCAGCTTGAATTCTTTTCTTGAGAGCAAATCTGCAAAAAAAGGATTTGGATGTTATTTATAATGACATAATAGAAAATGGAAGATGACATTTAAAGATGCTTAGTATCTGGGCAAATCCTTAACATGAAAAAATCACTTTGGCTTTCTTTGAAAATCTTACATTAAGGCTGGGGTTCACTACTGAGGAAAGTAAAAAAAGGAGAGCAATATATAGTCTGGTTTTCCCCATGCAAAAAGGGACTGAAACATAGCCTTCATTTGGAAAGCAAACAAGAAAAAAAGTAGACTTTGCAGGATTGAGTAACCCTTGCTAAGTTACTGGCACTGCACCTGAATCTAAATGAAAGCTGTAGGTTGCTTTGCTCTGCGTGCACAGCCTCTGCAGTTACGCTGCAAAGGAGGAAAACCAAAGTCATGCCATCTCTGCATTTGATTTAAAGGCTCTAACTTGTTTTCAGAAAAGGAGTGATAAGGTAGTACAGATTGGCCAAGTTAATAAAAAGGTCACACAATGGTTCCTGAAAACTTTCAACCCTGTACCCAACTTTTAGACATACATATATGTATATATATACATGTACATATATATAAATGACCCGCTGGTTCAAAACAACAAGACTCCATAGCTCCCCAAAGGCAGTCACTTTCTGGTCTCTGAAGCTTGGTGCCTCGTGGGTGTTTGGAGAACGCAGGCATCCCATGGAGGCGTTGGGAGGTTGCATTAGCCCTTTTCTCACTTCCCTTTCTGGGCTATGGGACAAGTCTACTCCTGAGAAAGCCCGTTGCTGCCTAACACAAGTCCTTGCTGGTCCAAGCATATAATTGCATTTTCCTTTCTCTACATTTGGTTGAGTTGGAGACAAAGATGAAAATAGCCAAATGAGATCCATAAGCCCTTGCTGTGTCTCTTCTTTGAGTGTTGCAGCGTGGATGATACCAGGTAGAGAACCTTCATCCCCTAATCCCCAGATATAAGGCCAAACAATTTGAGATACACAACAGGGATGACAGGGGAATACCCCAAGTCACTACAATCATTGTGTCTTTGGTCTGTGTCTGAAAACACTGCACTACAGAAGTATTGTGTTTGTAAAGGAGTGGAAGTGCAGGATCCTTATGTTGTGGGTGCCATGAGGGGTTGTACTGGGACCAACATAGTGCAGTGGTTGTGAAGCAGTGCTGGGACTACCCCATCCCTGCCACCACAAAATCCACCCAAAATTCAGATCCATTTCACCAGCTTCCTCTGGCACCAACCACTTTTTTTTTTTCTCTGTCCCTTTTTTAAGATCACCCTTACCCGTCTGGGAACTGGTAATGAATAGCAGGATTTTGGTTTGCTTTTGGGACCTACCACCCGTCGGATGGCAACTCTGGAGCATCAGAGGGACTTGGACGTGGTGATGTGTGCTCGTGAGCACTAGAGCTTGTCTCTCCAGACAATGCTCCTGCCCATTTCTTCCATTTAGGAGAGTGGTTGGATATTGCTACTGATTGAGTTCTACCAGCTGAAGATCTGCAGATGCATTAGCTGTTGGCTGATGGGTTTAGTTCTTATATCAAATTTCTGGTCCTTTCCATATATCAAAATTAGCAGACAGCTTTATAAGATCTTCTGAATCTTTGCATTTTTTATTTGGTAGCATTATGCTGAGTTGTTGACTATAGACAATTTTTTCATTTAATACCGTGCAACTGAAGTCACTGCACAGCTCCTGGAAGGAGTTATTTGGGCTTATTACCAGCTCTCTGTCATAAATTGGATACATTTGTGCCTGTCACAAAAGTTGCGATTTTTTTGCTTCTTGTTCTTTATGTCAGACAAGATGGTAATGTACATAAATTAATTTTATATAGTCTTCCAAACTTCATAGCAGGTGGTACTTTGTCTTGCTATACCATAGATGAAGTACTTTGGGATCAAAGCATGTCTTCCTTCACAGTAGGATGCCAACAAACTCTCTCCTTCATGGCAGATGATAAATGATTTCAGCATTTTAGCAAGGTGGCTGCTTTCACCTGGAAAATCAGAATTGGCAATGGTAATTAAAGAAACCGCTTATATAGAGACATCAATTCTTGAACATTACGAGCAGTCTGAGACTGCTGTGCTGAACAAAATGTGTTTTTCAATCTATTTCAAACTGGGTAGACAGAGCTGGTCTCTTGAGCTCTGTAGACTAGGCCATTGAAATAAATTTACAGCTACAGAGGATATGAATTGTAATTTTGCTATTATAAAACTCCAGAAGAGATAAATTCTGTTTTCTAGTAGCATCATTTTCTACAGGAAAGCACAACATAAATGCAAATGAAATGTTCTGTTAAAATGTAATAGGTAAAAAAAAAAAATCCAGAACCTCAATCCCCAGACAGACAAAATTAACAAACCATGACATTGATTTTCTTTATTAGAAGGCTTGTTTTTAATAGTTTTGAGAAGTTCTGTCCCGAGGAAGTAAAACTATTTCATTTGGACTTCAACATTTGATTCACATAATTCAGTATACTATCGTGCCGTGCCGTGCCGTGCTATAACCACAACAATCGTGGAAAAATAAGCATGACTGCCCTGTGCCAGGCAGAGGTCCATGCGGCCAGCACCCAGTCTCCAACAGTGGCCAGCAGCCAGCGCTCATGGTGAGAAGGAAGTGAGCTTGTGGGGGAAGACTGTTCTTGTTCCCTGGAGCAGCCTCGTGGTTTGGAGCCCTCCATAGCTCGGAGTGGTATCTGTGCTTCCCTGCCATGGTAGTGAAGTCCTCCTGCCCAAGGACTCTGACATTACAGCACTTTCTGAGTGGGTTGTCACCATGTCTTGTCACTCCTATGGGAGATCTGGAAGCTGAAATTCATCCCCTGTGAAAACAGGGGAGAGATTTGGATGAAGAAAGGGGCACGGGTGTTTCTCCTGCCATGCTATCTAATCATGCTGTAAGTAGCTTTAGAAGACATAGCACCAAAATACACCGGTGTCTTGTCTACACTACAGCTCCTAGTCCTCCAGATAGTTGAATGGATTTGAACTACATCTCAGATGCATCCAAAGGGTTGAGTTTGCATGACTATTTGAAGATGACAAATCTGCAATTAGGAGGGCGCAGGGAGTGCAGCAGCCACATCAGAGGCTGAGGTGCACCATCGTGTGCCCAGCTCCCATTGTGTGCACAGCTGCCTTCGCTGCACTAGGGTCTGCTCTGTGGCTGCTGCGCCTACATCCTATTGTGTTATACACACCTCAGCATCACTAAAGCTATCAGTCTTACTGGTTATGAGTGTATCTCTATTTTGATAACTAATTTTACAAGTTGCCTGTTTTAAGCCAAAACGGCAACAACATAAGGACAAAATGGCAACAACGCCTGCAGATTGACCAACAAAATGTGCAATAAAATGGAAGTACCATGTCCGCGGACTCCAGAGGTGGTTTAGAAAGCCTGGAGCCCAGTCATGATTCTATCTCAAACTTACCGGGAGAAATCAACTTCTCATAGTACTATGTTTTAAGCATTGAAACAATACAATTGCACCATCCCGTTGATTGGATTTATTAGATCCATAAGTATGGAAAATACCAAATTAGATAATATCACTGTAAAACTGTCAGGGTAAGTTTAATGCTGGTATAAATTTAGAAGTCTCACTGCTGGAATAAATGAAAACCTTCATATTTTGCAAGCTAAGGCTACAGCCTTGCCACTTTGTTTTCTAGAGTGGTCTTATTGAAAAGTGAAGGCTTGAGCTTAGCAGGATGAGGCACTCCATTTCCAAAGCATGTATTACAGTCATTGCAAATAGATGTTACATGCTGGTAGAAGCTGCAACCTCAATTTTATCTGACAGATGTTGTAGCTATCCAGGGTCTTAGTGCAGACAAGGGAACTGCAAAGTTGAGGAGGGGATGAATAACTAGTTTTTACAAGCTTTGGACAAGTTCTGACTTAGTCCACAGTGCAGAGCTACTGACAGTCACAACCCAGTCTGCACAGCTCAGAAAACAGGGATCCAGATGAAGACCTGTGTAATTAATTTGTTCATTCATTCATTTATTCATTCATGCAATTGCAAAGTTGAAAGTGGTTGGCATAGCCCAGCAAGGAAATGTGCAACTCTCAACCATAATTCCAGCTAGTTCTTAGAAGAGCACCCCAGACAACTTTCCTGTTTCCTTCCTACCAGATTCAAAAATAGATGTAACAAGGATGGATCAAAAAAAGAGGAGTTATTGACATATAAGCAATGTACTAATCAGTGGTGCTTGCTGAGCCCCTGAAGAGCCTTCCACTGCTGCATGAAGATGCTGGCTTTGCCCGAGATGTCTGCACCGGTGCTGTTAGGAATCCACAAACACACCCAGCCCCAGCCTCCTGCAATGGGACAAATTAAGTAGGGGCTCACAAGGATGGAGGGTTCCACTTCCAAACCCATATCTCAAGGTCTGACTTGTCCCTATGAGACTTCGCCCTTGTGAGGTATTCTTACATCAGATACGATGTCTGTGGCAAACCCCAAATCTGCCTATTTTCCAGGGGGTTTCAGTTCAAGCATCTGAGTCCCAGCACCAAGGCCACAGGCTCACAGCAACTTTGGTAAGTCCTTTCTTTTCTTCTCTGTGAGGTTTGTCTTGGAGGCAGCCAGATAGGGTGGCCCAGAAGAGAGACAAGACACCTTTAGACAACAAGATTGTGTATGGAGACCAGGAAGCTTTATGCAGTCAAAAGGTGGCTTTTCTTGGGAGCTTTCTTCTCCCAAGAAACTCCTCCAGCTTGCCTCACTAGGCAGTGACACAAATCTGCATCTCTGAAATTAGTATGTTGAAGGCATGCTCTGTTTCTACATCAGCTCCGGCCCAAGAGCACTGCCTCGTGTGTCAGGTGCAGTGTGTGCTATCAACTATCTCCTAAAAGCCATTTCCCTCTGGGAGGAGAGGGGAACATGCTCTGCTCATGTACTGACTTAATTTCCCTTATTTGTTAAGGAAGTGACATTTCCTCCTGTGGATGGATGTAGAGTGCCTCCAGGGCTGAATTTCTCTCTGGACCACTGACTTCCAAAGCAGTGTGCTTACAGCCCTCACCTTGGGCTGGGGGAAGAGGCTCCAGCCAGCGCCATGGAGTGGAATGGGGAAGGTGAGGTTGTTTTGTGCTCTGTTCTGCAGTTTGCAGAGACAGTCTCTACTCCTTGGAGTCCCTCAACCTTTTCTGCTATTGTTTTGTCTCCAGTGTATTCACCTTAGGGATGAGATCAAGGATGTGAGATTTTAAAAATCCCTGACACTATTATGAACTCTCTTTTTCAGTTTCCCATGCCTTTATCTCCTTCAGTGAGGAATATCTCTTCTGAGCTCTTTCTTTTCTTACCTTATGCTGCCTGTAGCTTTCCTCTCAGTGCTCATAACCCTGTCAGACACCTTATCTGCTTGTGCAGCTCGGTCCAGCTGAAAATTGATTATATTCATTTGCCTAGGGGCTAGTTGTCCTTTTATCTTGTGCCACAGTATTTTTCATGGCTCCTGTGAGCGAGCTCCTTCCCTCTAATGGTGCTGTCACCATCCTCCTCACCCATGCTGTGCACCATAGGTTCATGCTGATTCTTTCTCAGACGACATAATCTGTCGCAATTCTTGCATCTTTTCCGAAATGCTGGGTGTAGTGGCAGCTAGCCAAGGCACGTACATCGTACGTGGTCTTTCAATGTCTCCCAGCGCATCAGACTCAGCTTGCCCTTCTGTTTCAGCACTCATTTGAGAGTCTCTGCCCATCCTTACATCAGCCTCAGTCTGTTCTGGTTGACTTCCTTTGCTTGGCAAATTCTAATTCTTTTCTCCAGAGTTAATTCAGCTTCCTGCAGTAGCCTCCAGGCTCTGCCCCAGGCAGCAATTATAAGGGAGGCTCTAGCCAGGGTCCACTCCTGAAGCTCCTGCAGCTTGTAGCTTTAGCTCTACCATGAGGGCAAACTTTCCTTTTTGCACCTTCTATTTGAAAAACCTCTTATTTATCTTCTTAGCTTTTACATGAAGCACAGGACTTACATTTTTACAGTGGTTTCTCTGCCAAGCAGAGATGAAGATTGTCTGGAAACCCCAAGGAGTGGCTGTTTATCCTGCCTCTCCTGCTTTCTGCTGGGAAACTTCTCTTACCCTTACTGTGCTCACTCTCAGTACATCACAGTTTACATGCTCTTCTGATGTCCTCTCTAGCTTGTTTCAGCTCTTTCAGGTCTTTTGACACCCTTGACCTTACAAAAAGAATGTTTTCTTCGTTTGTTTTGCTCCTGAGGCTGTGCACTGCTGTTGTTGCTACCCAGAAAGTCCCTCTGTTGTCTCATTCATCACAGCTCAAGGTGGGGCTGAGGAGGATCGTGAACCCCTTGGTTTTCCATGACCTGTCACCTGTCTGTGCCCTTAGCATCCCCCTGCAGTCACTAGGGTGCCAGGAGCTTTACCAGTCATGGAGACTGGCTGACTTTTCTTATGGGGTCTTTGGTCATGCACAGCTTTGGAACTACAGAGCACCCCTCCTTGTAGAGAGGAATCTAAACTTCCCGTTTCTAAAGTGGTAATGAGAGAGTGGTTTAAAATGTTTTTCTCAAGTTCAAAGGTGCTTAAATTTATAGCTGTATGATTCTTCACCACCTTTCTGTACCTGAAATCTGCCTCTGATTCACACTTGCAGTTCGAGGCATATTCTATATCAGAAAGACGTTCTTGCATTTATTTGGAAAAAAAGATCTTAAGAAAATGCATAAGATGTCAAAACTTCACTCACATAAAAAAATCTATTTAATTCCTTATTCTAAGTTTATACCATGGTGGAATAATTAAGCTCATATATTCATTTGGACCGAGTAAACTGCAGTACTCTAAGGAAGCTCAGTGAGCCTCACCTCAGCTGTGGAGACCAGAAAGCAATGTATAGAGCTGTCAAGGACCAGGCAGTAGTGACACTGAATTTGCACCTAGTGCAAGGTCACAGGTTGCATCAGTAGCCACAGAGCACTGCTCTGTGAGGATAGGGGGTGAGGATCAAGGCCCTGGATTGTCTCCTTCTGCAGTCTGAATTGCAGCAAGCTGCCTTCCGCGATTTTGTCATCTACCAGTATGGGCGTGTATTTCATTGTAGCTGAGATCCACATGCAGCTGTGTATGGACATGTCCTTGTGTCTCTGCTCCCACCAACTGCTGGGGCTTCAGGCATTCATTTTAGTTCAAAGGGTCTTGTGTGCATGTAAAACTAGAGACTAGCATGGGTTTCAGTGCAATTAGAAAGCTGCCCACAGCGAGTGTCCAAAAACCCAACTTGTTTCTGGCCCTGTTTAGAAGGTGGGAGTTGTGACTGGGAACATTTGTGAAGCTGGGATTTCAGTGAATTGGCAAAAAATGACCATATATCTCAAGAGCTACCTGCAAAGAGGTATTAAAATGCACAGGTTTTGCAGCTGAGGGCGCAGTCTGAGCATCTGACCATTCCACCATAATGACTTTTGTCCTAATAATAACTTAAATGGTTTCCTAAACATTAACTTGAACTTGCTCAAGGGAATGGCCTTTCTTTGCTTATAATAATTTCACATGAAGTACAGCATGCACATTGGAGGGTAACTGGAGTTAATGTCAATTATGAATCACCAATTTCCTGCTCTAAATAGCATTTCTTTTCAGCAACTTCACATACAGCAAGCTGTCCTGCAGCTTTAACTCAAATTGTTTAGCTGAGACTGACTTTCATTTTATGTTTATGTTTATGTGAGGTTTTGCACAGGGAGTGGCCACAAAAACCTGAGTGGTAGACCAGTTAATTTGCTTTAATTTTTCATAGCAAATAGCATAGAAAAATATCTCCTCCACGTGTGTATTGGCAGGACACTGCAACAAAATAAAGTTGCCATTATTAGTATCTAGCTGTATCTTGCCAGGTCATTTTTGCTGCTTTAAGTGCATTTATGGGAAGGTTTTTTGTCATTATGGAAATATTGTTCGAATCACAGTCCTAACCTGACATTATACGGAGGAAAGCAATGATGCCCTTCTCAGTTAAGCAGAGATATTCCTGCCACCTTAGTGTTTTATCTCTCTAGTGAAAACTACCCTAAGAATAAAGCTACAATTTGACCCTCAGCTATATACCCTCAGGATCTAACGTTTGCTGAGGGAAGCTACTTTAAGCCACATTTAGAAACATTAACCCCTAGTTTGTACTCAGGCAAAATGCCCAGCTGTGCCAGTGGACATTGTTTAGGACTTTCTGACCAATTCTGACCTCCTGAGGAACACAAGGGACAGGAAACAGTAGAAATGTAATTGTTAGGTTATAGTTTGTTTTTCTGGGGTGGTGGAGTAGAGAGACCAGCTTTGGCACCTGGGCTGCACCATATGTCACCCACATAGGGAGGTGGAGGTGTGAGTGCTGGAGAAGCATGGGAGAAATTTTAGATGTGATGTGGGAATCCTGTAGGACACATCATAACCATTCTTCAATACTCAGATAAGCACTTGCCAGACTACAAGACTTCGGAGAGATACTCTTTCTACCTCTGTCAGATGGAAAAATGAACACACTGAAAATTGCACACTGCACATCAAGTGTCATTATCCCACACTATTTGACACAAAATTTTCCCTGCAGCCTTGGCAAAAAAGCAAGATGTTTAGCATTGACCTATGTACAACTATAGATATCTGGAATGCTATGTATCTACCACATATGCTTATGAGACAATTCGAAACAACCTTAAAGGTGGAATTCATCTGCCCTAAACAAGGCATCCAACAGCTGGAAGACTAAATCTAAGCTAGCCACTCTTGGGTCCCTTTGTTATTAATAGAGACAAATAGATACGGTCAAAAGGCAATTCCACCTCACCCTATCAGCGAGTGAACAGCCCTTTGGGCTGTACCTATGCGTGGTTTCCACTGACAATAAGGGGAGCTAGGACTGAGATATCTGACTCCAGGAAGGGATGATAAATCCGACAAGTGTCTGCAGAACTGTTGATCCACATTGCTGAGATTCAGAGAAACACAGTAGCTTTCCTCTTTCTCCATTAGGTATAACGAAGTAGGAAAGAACACCAGAAAGGTGCAGCCAGTCACTCCCTAGGTGATGGAGACAGGGGTCATTGTGGTCACAGCCTCTTCTAGGACAAAGAGACTCTACCATCCAGCAATCTGAAGGTAGGAAAAAAGACATCTTTACCCTCTTACTTAAGATTTTCTCATAGGCTTGAGTTGTCCTTTTGTCTGTTTGCCCTGATGTTAGTCTCTCCCCTTGACTTTTCAACCAGCTCCCCAATTTCAACCAATTTTAACAGCAAGGCAGAGATCTCAGAGAAAACTGTGTTTAGACATTTTCTTGGACACGTAGGGAGCTGCGGTGCTTAGGCAGGAGTGTTGCATCCTACTGCTGTCCTGCAGAAGGAAACTAAAGCATCCACCATTGGCAGTCTGAGGAGGTGAGGATGCACAGCACCCTGGATGATGAGCACATGCTAGCCAATGAGGACATGCTGTCCCTTGCTCAGCAGTCTTGTAGGGCCTTTAAAAAAAGCTGAAAATTTTGCAGGAGTAAGCAAAGGGAAAGGTGGGGCATTACACATCATCAAGAGATGCAGGGATCAGGGAGATGAAGGTAACATGGAGGCAAAAAATGAGTGGGTAACCTTGGGGAACATAAGCTTAAAAACGTGTAGGAATCCAGGCATCTTCCCTTGTCCTCTACCAACTGATCATCATGGCTCTGTGGTGAGTGCAGGGAATAACGTTAGGCAGCAGCTTCAATTAAGATGGCAGAACAGCAGCTTTGTGCTCTCAGATCACTCATGTTAACCTTCCCCCACCTGACTGCTGCCCACCTCTCTCCCACAGACATGTTCATTCAATATCTCTCCTTGGTATATTGATTTCCTAGTCAGGCTCTTCAGCTCATCTTTTTTAAGCACCAGTACTCCAATGTCATTTTTGCCTTCTAGGCAACACATGGCAGGAAAGTCCTACCTCTCAATGATTAAAGGAGGCCTATAAAAAAGATGGGGACAATCTTTTTTAACAGGGCCTGTTGTGATAGGACAAACAGTAATGGTTTTAAACTAAAAGAGGGTAAATGTAGACTAGATATAAGGAAAGAAATTCTTTCAGTGAGGGTGGTTAGACACTGTAACAATTTGCCTGGCAAGATGGTAGAAGACCCATTCCCAGAAATATTGACGACCTGGATGAGGGGATTGAGTCT
>NW_009704194.1:0-48765 GCF_000703405.1 Apaloderma vittatum
ATATATATATATAAAAGAGACTGGGAGATTATATGACAAAAAGAACAACAAAAGAGAAAGCTTTAGAAGGTTTTAAAGGTCAGCATTTGGCAGCTCAGGGTTGCAGGTCGTTCTCAACAAAAGCTCTGCTCAAGCATTGCAACATGAACGGCTATAAATACTTCGTGGTTTATGCTTTTTACTGTATTTAGGTGCTTATTTGGGTGTTGTGGGCTCTGGTACTTAGAGGTGCCTTTTTGGGCTGTGCGTGGAAGCTGAAAGTTGCGGGACATCGGTCAAAGCAATGTAGTTTCAGCAGCACGGTTCAGGTTGATGGGTTTTATTGGGTGGTGAGCTGCAGATTTAAGAGGTATTTCCCAGGGCAGAAACAATAATGAGAAGGGATTTAGCGAGGCTCGAAGTTAAGTAGTCTAGATGTGTTTTCTGTTCTGGCCATAATTCAGTATGTTTCCGTTAAAAAGATGGCTGACATGTGCATCGAATCCTTGCTGCAACATCATTCACGTTGTGTCCATCTAACTCCAGCCCTGACCCTTGTGTTGATGGTTTTTGATGGTAAACAGACTTTTTGTGTGCTGTCTTCTGGCCTCTGCACCCCTCTTGGCCTTTACCAGCACCTACAGATACCCAAAATTTAAATCACAAATCTTCTTTTTAGTCGCACTGGTTCAAATGAGCATTTCACTTCCCTAGCTGCTACGTTGCTGGCTCATGTGTTGAGGTGACACCTTGCCTGTACAGTTACAAGTCTTTCATACTTTATGAATACATTTGATTCATAAATTCCAAAATTCACAGTAAACCAGGGAATATGACTCTTCCAGCAGTCTGTTGTCTGATATTAACCTATTTCTTGCCCCTAGCATAAATGAGCATGACTAAATGATTTGCTCTTGGTCCCTTCAGTGCCTCATGACGGAATAGAACTATTAATATAAATATTCCAGAGTGGCACAGCCTGTATTGAGATTTAAGCAGTTGGCTTGCTTTTCTTCTGATATATTCATGGTATGGCTTTCTGAAAAATTAAATTTACATTTCAAGTAGACGGGAAACTGTTTAAAAACTCTAGTCTGTTGATGTGTTTCTCTTTCTATAGAGCAAACATAAAATGATGCATTTATTTTTCCCTCTAAGGGGAAGTGCTAGAGGCTCGTTTGAGAAGGACGGGGCTGGAGACCTTATGTACATGGCAAAGGCACTTACTTCCATTAGTGCTTTCATCCCCCAAACTATCGTTCTATAGGGGAACGCAGCTGTTGTTCTATAGGGGAACACGATTCAATTGAGCTTCTCTATATAACAGTGTCTTCTTGTCGATGCTGTATGAGAACAAGTGACTGCGGCGTTTCCCTAGGTGCAAGGTTTTGGAAAACAACCTTATTTCAGGAAAACCATGAAAATACTCCTTATTCCAGCTGGAATCTGTAATTAATCTAGATTAGATTTAATTTAGTCTGACACAAGAAGAAACCATGAGCCTTTGGGATCAGGCAAGGAGGAATGGGAGGTATTTAGCCACGAAACTGTTAAATTTTTACTATTTTTTTTCTTTTTTTTTTCCTCCACGATAAACATCTCTTTGTGCAGGAGCGTGGTAGGAGGCATGGAGTTGCCCATTGCTCTGTTGAGTCACCCGTGCCGGGTCCGGAGGGATGCTCAACTGCTACAGAGGAGCGTATTGAATTTTGTCGCCTTCGAAATGTTGAGCCCCAGCCAGTAAAAGCTTTGGTCTCCCCAAGAATTTTAGGAATGCTGTTCCGGAGTTTTTGGCTGGTGAGCCACTTGGCAGCTTTGAATCAGTGAAATAACACAAACGGAGGAGAATTTATTTTTAGGGAAGTAGTTATAACTCATTTTGTGTTCTCCAGGCCTGAACCATTGTATTCCACCCTGGTCGCAGAAGGACGCAGTGTCCTATGCGAGTATATATAGACTAGGCGTGCGTAAATTGAATTAATAGCACCTCTTTTTTAGAGCCCAGTAGTCCTGTTAAAGACACACAGTGAGTAAACCAAACAGAAAGGCGTTAAGGCGTCTCGAGTAAAACATTGGGCGTTTCTTGAGCTACTTTTTGGCCCTTACCCAGCGTGGCTCTGCCATAGAGCCAGCCTTCAGCTTTCACGAGCTGCCGTCCAAAGAGCTTTCTCGTTTGCATCAGCAATAAAGAAAAATGCATGAAAGAGGGATATTATGGGTTATGATTTTTCTGTAGGCGTTTTGGGTTATAAAATATAACGTGGCCTGGCGTGTTATTCCAGAAAAAAGCTCCTAAAAAAAAAAAAAAGACGACGCGTGCAGTTCGCTGCTTCTGTACTTGAAGTGCTTTTCTCCTGACACTAAATGTTCCTTGTTACAGAATAAGAAAGATTTATTCCTGGGTAAGGTTCTTTCTAAAGAAATCCTAATAAATAGACCTTATTTCTCTCTGTGAGCTGTTACTTAAGGTATAAGCATGGGGAACCAAACAAAAAAATTCTTTCGATGTTGTTTTTTTGCTTAAATTCTTGATTAAATGTTATGAAAAGGTGATTAAAATAGGGCTCCCTTCCATTTGGTCTTTTCAAGTTCATGTTGCTCAACGTTGTTCATTTGTCCTCAAGTGAGCAACATTAATTAGGTATATGGAAAATATATCTTATTGCCAAAATGTGATGTCTTAGGTTATGAATGATCCTATTGCAGCGAAATGCTCATAACATAATTAATATAATTTAAATTTAATACCAAATATATGACAGTGTGCTATCTTGTGTTGGAATATCTGTGTATTCTGCTCAGCTGAAGTAGCTGGAGGAGGATGGGTAAATCCTTTCGAAATATTGAATAGCATCTTGTCTTTTAATGCCCAAATGGCTATTTCTTTGGGGAGGAATAAGCAGAAAACAAGTGGGAGGAGCCAAAAAAGATGTGGAACCTCTGTAGGGGAGTGTTCCTTAGGTGTGTGTCTGAAATCGTCTCTGGAGTATGATCTGCTTGCTTGGCAGGTTTCGACGATCCCGGAACTTATTTTAAGTCAACTCAAGTGAATTCATATGCAACAGCTTGAGTTTAAACAAATCCCTGTATTCAAATAGGAAAAAAAAAATTCTGTGAGCAAACCTCCTGCAGTTCTTAAGTCATTAAGTCTAACCAGATTGCTAAATAAATCTTGCCTGGGAAGGTAAAAGTAGCTGTGAGGGCACATGTTGCGCAGGTACTGGGGATGTTGACGGCCTTTTTGCCCAGGTTTCATTTCATTTGGCCTCCTTTTTTTTTTTAATTTTTTTTTGCTTTCGGTGGCAAAGTTAAATCTGCCAAGGTCATTTGAAAAGCTTCAGATTAGAGATGCAAAGCCCCTTTTAATCTTTTCTAATAAATAGCTGAGTAGGGAATAAATCTATCGGGAGCTTGGAGCTGAGCTCTGATATTAAGCCTCAGCACAAACTGTATTTGTCATTTTAATTCAACATCCCTACACAAACAGCACTTAGAAATTATCTTGTGTATAATTACCTTTGAGAAGTTTGGCTTGGAAGAAAAGGTGAATGATTATCAAAACTGGTTTAATAAATGAAACATTAATTGGACCTGGCAGCTTGACAGCTTCTGTCACCGGGGGCTGGACGATTATTGAAGTGATTCAGGCACAACTGAAAATCTGAGTTTTTCGGGAAGCCGAGCTGCAGCTCTTACAGGTTTCCAATAGCTCTTCTGCTCAGAGATTTCTTTTGAGTGGCAATAAACGACTCTCTGGATTAGGTGCCTCGTTAAGGCAGGGTTTTAATAAAAGCTTTGCGTAATGAAGACTTAAAAGCGTTTAGTTTTTTGGAAAAACAACAGCAGTAAATTGAAACGACGGCCTCTGAAATGCTGGAAATATTCTGGGGTTATGCTGGTGCCATATATGACACTGTCTAAAATCTGAGTCGCCTTCAAAGCATATTTTCCTCCTAATTCCATATGTAATTAAAAAGCAGCTTCCTCTAGCTCATTAAAATGTAGAGTCTTGTTGGAGCAGTGTGCTTTTATATTTATTTAAATGAATATAGACTGTAATAACTTCAAATATTAAATCTCTCATACAGCTAACACTTTATTTTTCAACAGCGTTTATCTGCCCTTGAGAAAAACAATACAGTTCTCAGAAACTCATTGTATTATTTTGTAGACCACTCAACCAACTTGCACCATATGCTTTTTATTAATTACACAACAAGAGCAAAAAATCCCTGAATCACGATGCTGGTGAAGTGCATCTAAATGAGGTCGAGGTGGTGGCTTTTTGGACGTAAATGACAGCATCTCTCTCTTTCCGCAGGCTTTTGGAAATGCCAAAACGGCCCACAACAACAACTCGAGTCGCTTTGGCAAATTTATTCAAGTGAATTATCAGGAGACGGGCACCGTGCGAGGGTAAGTGGGAATCGGGTTGAAGATGCTCTGTGGGCTCTTACCTGCCTGAAGAGGCTGTTGCAGGGGACACAGAAGAAAAGGTAATTTTTGAGGGGCCAGTGTGGTTCCCAAAATGGAGAGGGGCAAAAACAGTATGTCAGAAACATATGGATGAAACCTTTGAGGGGAGCTTAGCTAAGCCTGGCTTTGGATGATTTACATGGCAGCAGGTTGTCACAAAGGGAATCAAGGTAACCCTGAGCACAGGGCATTGTGAACCCTGCTTTTTGTCCAGGTTAATTAGCTCAGCTGGAAAAACAAAGGGTCAAAGTGGCTTTCCAGGGGCTGTATAATTTCAGCAGCTAGCTAAGAGATCTCTTGCTGGGACTTTGTTGATGTTTTAGAGAACAACTTTTAGAGTCTTTTTTTTTTTCCTTATTTTTCAGTACAGCAGTATCACACAAATAGCTTCCATTAATTTTTTCAAATGAGCTCGAGCACTCCTTGTACCTTCCTGCTGTTTTTTCATCCTACGTCAAATATGATGTTATTTATTATTTCTTTTATGTCCTTCTTTAATTCTGGCGAACACTTCTCTTAAAAGGATAAGCTTTTTTTTTTAAAAAATACCTACTGAACAGGAATCCAACAAATGTGTTAACAATTTGTTATCTTAACACGTCTTGGCAGCTCTGTGGAAGTGGCCTCTACTTACACTTGGCAGATAGGTGCAAGTAACATTGCATTTGGGTGCTCTAGTTCATAAAATAAGAGAAATTTTCTCTCTTCTTTAAAAAAAAATCCACTTTCCTAGTCTTTGATTGTGTGGTGACTGTGCTTTGCCATAAGCTTGCAGTGCTGCCCCAATGGAAAAAAAAAAAAGGCGTTAAGATAAACCCTGTGAGCTCTTCCTGGCATACGAGACCACATTTTTTTTTTTTTCCCCTGTAGTGTTACAGAGAAAATCATGAGTATTTTTGGTTTTTTTTAAAACCCCAGCTTAGATTTTAAGCATCATCCCATGTTTTGCATATTATTTGCTTTGCTAATGTAACTGTAATTTGCAGCCCTGAATCAGAGTTTTGCTCTATTTGGAGGCTGAAAATAGCAGCTGAGGATTTGCTTACAAACTCTATGAATGTAATGACCCAAAACTTGAAGCTAATTTAAACCTGAGAGATGCAATAGGCAAGAGATTTTGTAGCAGCCAGCCCCACCCTGTGAAATGAAGTCTTTGAAGACATCCGGAAAATCAATGGGAGCATGAGCCGTGGCTACAGCCAAGTGCGTTACCATAAGACTTCATGAATTTCTAATGTTTGCTTCGATGATAAAGCGAGTTCTGGAGGAAGGGCTTCGTTCCTCCTAAGATGATCAAAAGCCCCAACATCTGACGTGCTCCGTAAAAATTGCAGAAGAGACAGATAAGAGACGTTTTAATTAAAAAGCAACTGGTGTCATGGTAAATCTGCATTGTGGTGTGAGGCTGGGTCTCAAACACGTTGGTGTTTGTGTATGAAATCCAGTCTCAGGTTTTGGATGATGCTACTTAGGAGGCTGAGAACACAGGCTCTGTAGTATGCCGAGACGAGTGCCATACCTGCAGAACTCATTTGCCTTGCTCTTAAAGGTAACTTTGACATTACTGACAACAGTAAGTAAAAAGAAAGCATTTGGAGTCATCTACTCTTTTATACTTAAATCGGTTTTCGTTTGCGTTGTCACTTTGCAAGAGGGGACATGTTCTCCTTAGGAGGTGTATTCATTATGACCTTTGCACCTATGAAAGGCAGATTTGATCAAAACAGCATTTTAGTTGCACCTAGCAAAAAAAAAAAAAAAAGAAAATCAAAATTTAAAAAAATTTGCCTGGATTTAAACAGTACTTTAGACCCAATGACCTCTAGAAGACCTTTCCAACCTAAATTAGTGCATGAGTGATGATGATGATGATGGTGATATTATTATTAGTAGTAGTATTAGTATTGGGGGAGAGTGTATAATAAGATCTGAAGTCACAGGGGAAGAGGTGAAATGTCATGCTCCGGGCTGTTGTACAACAGCACGTGGGGCTACTACTCAAAGTGGGACCTGGGATGCTCTGATGCCTTTTTCGCTCACCTTTTCACTGAGCCTCCAGTGAATTTATGGTGTGGCTTAGAAAGGGAAAATTAGTTTCAGCTTAGAAAGGGGATACAAAAGAAACCCCAGCTTGTCAGCGAGGCTGTTGTCCACCTCCTCATCCTACTATGGCCAATGTTTCCCCGTCCATATGTGGCTGCGACCGTCGGTGCCACGTCACCGGGCGCCTGTAGCTGGAAAAGCACAGCTACATCGTCAAACCTGCCAATTATGATTCTGGTTTCTGAGGCTCTGTCATTACTGGTTAGCATTGTTTGGAAGAAAAAAAACCCGTCGAAGCTTGTTTTAGCTTGAAAGAAATATTTAATATGTAAATTCAGCATTTTCCTAATGGAGGCTCTTAGAATAAAATGTAAACTCCAAGAAGGAGCTTTTGCAATTGTTTATTTTTTGACCTTAGCCACGAGCTAACAACTCGAGTGTTTTGTTGAGAAGTGGCTCTTCTGGGAGAGGGAATGGTGATTTGGGAACCAATTCCTCAGCTAAATCTCATCTTGCCAACTTTTGCACGCAGATATATTTCTTTTGTGCACAAATCTTTGTCTGCAAGCAATTCTGTTTTGCTGGCTTCAGATTCAATAGGTATCTGAGATTCTTGGTTGCTGTCAAGATTTTCCCCTGCGCTCCCTGCCCATAGGCTAACGTATCTGAGCTCATGTTTTTCATATCCAAGTTAGTGTTGGCTTCGTATCAAACCAAAAAAACCTCAAAAGCCAAACATAATATTGGGCTTGTTCTGCCTAGGAAGACATTTATATAACTAAGTGAAACAAGGCTGCAACTTTTTTTTTTTTTTGGTGTATGTGTGCATACTTAGACTGAAAAGCCCCAGTAAAGCTGTATTCATTTAAGTTGAGTACTGGGTCAATGAATACTGCTTTTCTTTTTTCTTTTTTTTTCCCCTTCCAGAGCTTACGTTGAAAAGTACCTCCTGGAGAAATCAAGACTGGTCTATCAGGAGCACAACGAGCGGTAGGTGCCTTTATTTTGTTTACAGAGTTGGTTTTGACTTCTATATATGCCGACTGCGTGGCGCAGAGAGCTTGAAACCCAGGTTGAGCTGGCATGGAGGGTACTGGGATTTTTATTTTTTTTTGCTACTTCCAGTCATCTTTCAACTCTTGGTGCTTCTGTCTGTGTTTCCCTTTTGAAAGAGATGTTGCACAAGAACTTTTAAGGAAGTGCCCGAAGTTAAATAGTGCACGCAGCCTTGACAAATGACCTCTTGGGTGTTGCAGGATGATTAAACTCGATTCCTCCTGGAAAACGCATGGCACAAAACCCAGGTTTTAATTTTAGAAGCACTGCTGCTCGTTAATCCACATTAGAGTTGCCTTGAAGTAAAACAGGGATGTTGCTTGGGGAGGTTTTAGTATTAGTAATGTTCAAGTATTTTGAATATCTGAGTGGCTGTAAAAATTGGAGATTTTGTCATTCTGTCCTACAAAATTGAGACAACCAAAATCATTACCTTTCTAATGGGAATAAGGTACTAAAAATAATAATAACTTCTGCAGCACAAGGAAATAGGTCAGTTTGATGCTAATAAATGTGTAGGCATTGCACACATTTCTGAAGGAAAATGTGACTATGTTGGTTAGGAATTATTTGACTGTATTCTAGGGTGGTGGATGTCCTTGGCTGGAGAAGAGGGATCTCATTCTCCATTACTTAACTTAAACCTTTTACCTCACTGCATAGTGGGTACTGGCTGTTCCTAAACTGCGTTTGGGTCTGAGTTTGGAAGCTGGAAAATCAGATTGTGAGCTTTATATGCGCTCACCTGCTTAATGCTGCTGTTGGTTTTGAAGTCTAACGCTATTTTTTTTTTTTTGCTTTTTTTCCATTTATTTGTCCCCAGGAACTACCATGTATTTTATTACCTCCTGGCAGGAGCGAGTGAGGAAGAGAGATCAGCATTTCATCTGAAGCAACCTGAGGAATATCATTACCTCAACCAGGTGGGAATATTGTGTTGGAATATAATACACAGTCTCAGCTTTTCTAATGGTGGTATTTATTGCTAATAAAGACAATGTGGGGAGCACTAAAAATGGGTTGTCTTAATGATCTGTTCCAAATTATTGGATTTGACAATCTGAACACCTGGTAGTATGGAAAAAAAAGTTGAAAATCAATGTTTTCTGTTTCTGTCTCTTAGCTGGGATATGTTTATATTGCAGTTTTAATTGTCAAAGGGGGAAAAAGTGATAATTTCCCTGTTATCTGCGTGAATGTCATTTCCTCATTAACATCTGTCTGCTGAGTAGGAGGAAAGGGCAAAATGGATGATACTCGTAGTTCTTCAGGATATAACATCTTGCTCGTGCAGCCTTAATTCTGCAGCTTCATAGCTGGCTGTTAGCATGATCCTCTGAATTTAACAATATTGTAAGTTCAGTATAAATAAAACCACAGCAACCTTTGAAAATGTGCAAGTTAAAAATGAGCGAGGCATTGCCAGTAAATTCAGACTTTGGAAAATCCGGTTTAATTCAGATATTTGAAATGCAGTTGTCTACTGATGGATTGAAAAGAAAAAAAAATTTTAAAAAAAGCAGTAGGAGTATGTGGAAGAGTAAGTTATAGGTCAAGGATCAGGAAATTTGTGCAAATGAGTAACACGTTATGAGCTGAAGGCTTTTTTCCTCTGGCTTGGAACCTCTGGTGTCGGTTGGAGAACACGGCGCGATCTTCTCCACCATCTGTGCTGCCGTTGCACAGCGGGGAAAGTGCCAACACCGACTGTTTTGTCGAATTCACGGGTTTTGTTGGGCAAGCCGATGCTTTTGTGTTAGTCCAAAACATTGCTTTTAATTACAGCCCTTTTTTTTTTTTTTTTAAACAGCATCTTAAGGGTGCTAATATTTCAACTCAAAAATCCAACAACATGTAGAACACTAGTTCTGCATCTAGGGATGCAATAATTTAGGTTGAAAAAGTGATTTTAATCTAAATTAGGATGCTATGGGCAAGTGGGCTGGAAAAGGATGCTAAGGTACGTCCAGTGGATCGAGGTCTCGCCTGAACACAGTGTATGGATAATAGTGACCACCTGAGGTTTTATTATAACAATTTCTTAAATTTTCAGTAGTGAGGGTTAGCGTTAGCGAGACTGTTTAATGCTGACCAGTGTGGGAGAGTGGCTCCTTTAGGTGTGTTCAGGGTGTCATTTCATATTAAGGCTTTCTGGCAGGGCAGTAGCAATCTTCCTGTGCCCTGTAGGCAGAGGGCAAAAAGGAAAAAGATGGAAAGGAGGAATGGGAAAAGGAACTTTGGAAACATGAAAGGGGAAAATTATAGAAGGACCCTTGAGCACTTACAGTAGCTTCTGAAGTGTGTATTAGAGAACTCGCTGCCTTTTAAAAAAGAATGAGCTCAGAAAAGAACCTGTTTAACTAAAAATTAAATATTAAAATTGAAAAGCTACAGGGTATTGAACCAGGCTCCTTAAGTCAAAGACTGACACAGTCCTGCAGGCAAGCATTATTTTGCATTCTCCTGAGTTCTTTAGCTCACGCTGCATTATGCGAAACAAATGTGCATTTTGCATTGCAGATGAGGAACAATCTATGCAGGTATTTCACCAAAACGTGCTGTTATTTTGTTGGTCTGTAAATCAGAGAGCAAGCTTGAAAAAAAGGTTGTGTTTTTTGGTTTTTTTTTTAAGAACAATTTTTTATAAACTATCCCCTGAGTTTGAATGACTTCTCCATACCATACTAATAGCAGGTAGACCTACCATCACATACCCTGCAGCCTGCTGAATATTTTCTGTGCTAATTATTGACATTTATCGGTTTTGAAATTAGCAATTTGTGAGGTTAGATCCTTATTTTAAGTTCACCAGAAGCTCTGCTGTACCATGCATCTCTCCCTCTTGGGACTGCTGACTGATATGCACTTTGGCTTTTCTCAGCTCCGTCTCTGATTGGAAAAAACACAAATTCCTACAATTTCTTTCAAGTGACGCTATCTAATTGGTTGGAGAATTGTACTGCACGTGTCTCGAGCAGAGGTTGAGGGTAGAAATAAAAAAAATAAATCTACGCTTCAGGGTGATTTTTCATTAAGCTTTAGGTAAGCCAAAAGTTTCTCCAGCTGTGGAGAAAAAGAAAAGATGGTAAAATCTATTAAGCTCATTACATGAAAGGTCCTCACTATCTTGTAAGCAGGAATCAGAGCATCCTGAATGCAAAAGCATTTGAAAAAAATAAGTTACAGAGTGACTATGCAGAAGAAGCACAAAAACTGTTTTATCTGGGAAGTCGATGTTGGTGCCCTGGTTAAAGAGCAGGTAGTGGGAGTTATTTTGGGGTTCTGAATGCTACTTAACCCGGTCTGCCTTGCTTTCAGATGACAAAGAAACCCCTCAGACAGAGCTGGGATGATTATTGCTATGACTCTGAGCCGGTCAGTACAAGTACCTGCGTCTTCTGTGTTGCTGGTGCAGGGCTGCTGCTCACTTGAATTTCTTGGGTGCACCAAGACCTGAGCAGAAAATGAAGTCAGATTACGTTTAACCTATTCATTACCTTCTGCCTTCCTCTGCCATGCAGTGATGTCGCTTGTGATGATGTAGATGGGTTTTTTTCCCTTGCCCTTTTTTGGTTCCTTCCATCTGGAAAGCTTTGGCAGTTGGGTATAGTCATCTACTTTTAGCAAACTAAGGGGTTTATTTTTTGTTCCTTAGTATAATACATGATATAAAACATATATACATGGTATAATAGTTACATACATGATATAATACGTATATAATATGTTGCTTAGAGACATGGTTTAGTGGTGGACCTGGCATCACTCAGTTAGTGGTTGGACTTGATGATCTTAAATGTCTTTTCCAACCTAAACAATTCTAAGGTAATATATGGAAAATGGAATACAGCAGCAATGGGAAAATGGAAATTCCTTTCTGATAAACCAGCAAATCTGTGTTTTGAAGCCCTAAGAGGTGCATCAGTTCATGGTGGTTGTAGCAGTGTATTTGCTCTCCAGCTTCTGAGAGGAAAAAAAAAAAAAAAAAGACGAACCTAAAAATATCCTCTGCAACTGTCGGTGAGAAAATCAAATCCTGCTGCTACTCAGCATGCAAAAGCAATTCCTTCTCCTTAAAGTGGTTCTGCTGCCATGATAAGCCTTTCCAAATGGATTGACCCAAAAAAGGGAACAGTGAAGCTTCGCCCCCTTCTCCGGCTCCTTCTATGCAACCAGATTGGAGGTGATGGCTTCAGCTGGTGATGTGCTTTGGGTGTCTGTGTGTCCCACGATGGTCTCGGTTGGTTTTGTCTTGCACGGAGAAGCATGTTTCAGATCAGCTGCATGTTGTTCCCGCTAATTTTGCTGTGTGCTTAATGCTTGCTGAACTCTAGCTGATGCATCTGGAAGATTCTGAGGTAATCTGTGAAGGAGCCGGGTTTCACCTGGGCTCAAAAAAGTGTCTGACAGGAAGGTTTTGCTGCAAAATCCTTTGGAGGGAAAGAGAGTCCAACTCCCCAAGGTTTAAAAGTGTTGAATATTGTAATGGCAGCCTTAATATACCAGCATCCTTCATCCATCAGCGTCCTTACAGCTCCTACAAGAGTAGGGAGTGAAGAGCAGATGCTTCTCTGTATACCTTAATACACTTTACGACGTTGCAAAGACCTTAAGGAAATGGGTTAGGGCAATTGACTGGAAGAATTAAAATTAAAACTGAGCCCAAATTTGAGGCCTTCTCCTGGAGGGGCCACCACGTTATATGTCCTTATTTTGCACAGCAAAACTGTGTGCTGTTACAACTTCACTGTTTATCTGGTATTTTATTTTGCTCAGGGTCATTTTCCACGATACTTGTGGTAACTCATATCTTTACTTAGGATGGTTTGCTCTGGACCTCTCCCCCATAACCATGTACTCCACCCACTGCAGACCTAGGATTTATAAAGAAATTCTGGTTTTTATATCCTCTTGAAACTTTCCATGGAAATGCAGGGATTGCTTTGACATGACGACAGCAAGTAGGGAACTCGCTTTTCCTGGGAAACTAATTGCCCCGGCAGAATATTAATGCTGAGTTTGTTCTGTGGGCATGGACCTTGTAATGCTTGTCTGCCCTAATATCAAGGAAACTCGTTTTATTTAATTTTTTTTTAGTAATTATCATCCATTAGGAAACGGTACTGAGATGAAGCGCTACAGAGAGCATCTGTTTTAAAGTAGATAATTTGCAAAACGGCCTTAATGAGTTTGGCAATTGTTATGTAAATCGTTAATTAAATTGCCTTTGGCATAGATTGTGCTAGTTCTGAGTTGTCGATGGTATTTTGCTGTTGACTCGTGATTTAATTTTGGCTGAAGGGTGCCACAAAATCAAATTGTCTCCTGGAATGTTGAGTGCCCCTAAAAGCACCGCTTGGTATCTCTTTAAAAAAAAAGTATTAAAAAAAGACTTATCTACAGAGTTTGAGGGGTAGATTGTTGCCCTGCAGACTTCAGGTCCCACCTTAGAGGGTGTGTGAGAACTTCTTCAGGTTCTTCTCAGCGTGGTCAAGGAAGCCAGTTGGCCAAGGTTTGAGCTTAGAAGGGACAGCTCCTTGCCCTGATGTATTGTTTTGTAAATAATTGCACTGCTGATGCCTGCTGATCTTGTGTGTGTGTATATATATAAAACTATGTATTTATAGTGTGTGTGTATATATTGATATATGGTTTAGATATCTGTTGCATTACTTTGAATAATTATATATAAACACTTTATACATCTCTTAAGGGTAATTTTCAATCATCAGTTAATAAAAGGTGAAAGTATTTCTCTTCTAGTGAGTATTTCCTAAGAACGTGCAGGTGTGTTGTATCCTCGTTAAATGTTAAAACCCTACATGCATTGATGCTGCGCGTAATTTTAAGTGGTCTTGGTGTTCCACATCTGTAAATTCACTTTGTCTGTGCAGTGTTAAGTTGTTGTCCCTGAAATTTAAAGAAAACTCACATTTGATTTGGCTGCTTGGTTACCTGTTGAATGATCTTCGCTGTAGGATACACGTAAGCTGGTTTAGTACAGAATTGCAGAATTATTGGAGGAAAACTGTGTGCACTTGCTCGTGTGGTAAATAGGATTTACAGACTCTATGGCTACAAAAGACGAGCCAAAGCTGAAGGAACTTGGTATTATTGCTCATTTAAGGAGCATTTACATTCCCTATATGTTGGTGCAGGGCAATATTAATTGGGTCCAGAACGTCGCTGGGTTTTCCTGAGAGTATCAATATTACAGTATTTAAGAAGGAAGGGTCTGCCTGGCCACTGGTGTTCGTCCTGTTGGGTTTTTGTATTGCATATGTGGTTTTGGCTGTATCTGCGGTGGTGCTGTGATTCCCCCTCTCCCTGGGCTTACCTGTTGGAGTATTTAGCTGCAGTTATTCCCCATAATGTCCCTGGGGCCTCCTGGACATCTCATTTCCCAGTGCCAGAACTGTCTAGTCGCTGATGGAAGGCATGGAGATCACTAAATGATATTTCTGAAGGGGTGGCTTGGCCATCCGGTTGCGTTCGGGTCTTAATTTCTTTCCGAGTTCAAACCTTTCTGTTTGAACCCAACAGGACTGCTTCTCCGTGGAAGGGGAGGACTTGAAGCATGACTTTGAGCGGTTACAGCTAGCCATGGAGATGGTGGGCTTCCTCCCCAAGACTCGCCGACAGTGAGTTTACTTTCCGTTGTTAAGAGCTTGAAAATATATATTAGGTACTATAACCTCCATATTCAGTTAATAATTCGCCTGACGAGCTAATGTAACTGTTGTGCTCTACAGAGCATATCGGGCTGGTGAGAAGGAATAATATGTAGTGAGTTTCTTTGGATGGAGTAAAGCAATCAGTAAGTGTTGGGGCTGAGCAGAGTCACAGTAAATTCATGTTTTTGATTTCTTGCACGCTAACTGCTCTTGGCACACAAGCTCTTGTATTTCTCCTGCTGAGTTTTGCTCATTGCAGTTGCAGAAGAGAAATTTTTATAATGCATCCCTGTAATTCATGATAGGGAATTGGTGTCCCTATTTCGTGGGACATGAACAAATCCAGTTTCCCCCTTAAATTTAGGCAATTGCAGGACAGATATTTAATCTGGATATCTCGATTACTTCAGGATTTCTTCCTTTCTTATAATATGGGGTGTCAATTTGTAACTATGGGTTTGAGGTGTTCAGTAATTTTCAAGAAAGCCATACTGATGCCAGTTTAATAGTTGACTAAGTAAAAGTATTTTTCATTTGAGGCAAATTGGATGCTTCACTCGAGAATCATTTTTGAGGAAAACACTTGGAGACTTGGGATGTAAACTGCATCGGATTGAAAATTTGAGGAGCGATTCAAATACAAGTCGGCCCTTGGGTGTTTGGAGACATGGGTTGCTTTTTTTCATTAGCTTGAAGAAAGAACAACCAAGTCAAAATGAATTTTCTCTATTTTCTGTAGAATTTTTTCTCTGTTGTCGGCGATACTGCACCTGGGCAACATCCGTTACAAAAAGAAGACTTACCGGGATGACTCCATTGATATTTGTAACCCTGAAATCCTACCTATTGTGTCAGACCTGCTGGAGGTAAGCCTTTGCTTTTGATCCTGGAGTGTTCTTGCCTCTAGTTTAGAATGGAATTTATTTCCAGTCTCGTCGAAGAGTAAGTTCTACTCGTCTTGCTGTTCGTTTGGGCTGTTCATGTTTGCCAACGAAGAGTTATTTTTTTTTAATGAGGTTTTTAATGTATTTTTCCTTTTTCCCTTTACTCTCTTTAGGTTTAATTTCTGTGATTGAAATCAAAAAGATGCCAAAGGATACTGAAACGTTATAGTTGCTTAAAACAACTCTTATCTTTATCCATTTGTACTTGCCAGATGGTGTGGAAGGTTAATTTTTGCTACTTTTATGATAGCATCGAAAGATAACTTGTTCTTTTGTGTACGTGGGATGCTTTTCCCGTTCCTTCCGTTAAATAATGGTTGTACTGTATCGCTACCTAAAGAACTCGGGAATAGGTTTTTGTAGCGCTTCATTAATGCTTTGAATTTAGGGAGGGGAAAGCTTCTGTAAAATATGAGTGTAAGCAGCTGGATGCTCTTTGTATCTTGGCCTTGGAGCCTGCAGAAATAAACAGAAGGAAAATATGAGTTTGGAGGAGAATGCTGTTGATCTTACCCTGTTACAAATGACTGTAGCAAGCTTGCCAAGTTGTTTAAGAGGTAATTATTTATTCTAAAAAAAAAAAAAAAGCTTTGCATAAGAGGGTGACTTAGAGATCCGAAAAAGTTCCAGGCTTTGGGTCTTTGCCCTGGCTTTCTTCTGCAAACAAACTCTTCTGCAACATCTGCATGCTGTAAGGTATCGGGTTATTTTTTTGCACGGGTATGCGTCAAATGCTGCACTGGTTGAGCCAGATCCAACGGTGGCTGGTCTTGTTCAGCCCAGTGCTTACTCCCAGATAGTGTCAACCACACATAAAAAAAAAAATTACAAATAAATATATGTTTAACTTCACCATTTTGAAAAAGCACTGGCATCTGCTGGTAGCCGAGCAAAGGGATAGATTTCTGTTCATTGTGGTAATTCTGCTGCAAGCTAAGTGATCCTATGCAGCATAAAATTCTCATTAATAAGATCAGGACAACGCAAATCTCAGGTATGATTTTGTGAAGTACAGCACTGGGTGTTGCTTGTCCTTAAGGTTGCATTTATCTGGTAAATTTATCCATGAAATTGGAGACATTGGTTGTGCCAAGTCTAAACTTTCCAACAGACCCCTCCCTGTGAGCTGAAGTAAAGCTCATTTTCTGAAGAGGCTTGATTTCTCTTTCTGAAAACCTTGATTTCTGTTTCTTTGCAGACCTGAATAGATCTTTATGACCAAAAGATTTGTGACTATTTTTTTGACGAAAGCTTTGAAACAGATGATCCCCGTTCGGTCCCCATGTGTTGCCTGATCTAGTTGGGAGGCGTCCCTGCCCATGACAGGGAACTTGGATTAGATGATCTCTGAGGCCCCTTCCAGCCTCGGCCATTCTGTGATTCTGTGATCCTGAAGGTCCCTTCCAACTCCAATCGTTCTGTGTTTTTATGATCATCATGAGGAGCATCCATTGCGCTTCATTCGTTCTTTAGCTCCTTACAACTCTCCAAATTAAGCGTAGTAATTTCTTTTCAGCCAGAGACCAAAATTATCGTGAGCTTACTGGTTCGTGTTGGAGCTTCTGAGGACAACTGGGGGAATTTCTGTGCGACAACACCACCGAACAACTATCCTCTGTAGAATGAGATTTGACTCCCTATAAAACGAAGCAAATGTGCACATTTGTTTGAAGCACTCTCGGAAGGGATGGTGATCTGCCTCAGATTTGGTTTTTCTTAGATACCTGCCAATATGTTTTTAGTTTATTAAAACATCCAGAGAAGCATTTGTTGAAAAAGCAAACTGCCATATAGGACTTTGGCCAGACTCTGCAGATCATTCTTTCATTTACAGTAAGACCTTGATTCCATTTTTTTTTTTCAAGAATAGACATAGCGTGTGGATTATGTGAGGCTTTTGGCAGATTTTTCATGGCCTTTGTTTAAACTTTGCTGAAATGCCGTGCTGTAGCACTATGTCGAGGCTGCCTGATGGATCAAGCAGACGTGGAGTTCTCTGCGATCGCTGCAAATATCACAGGCCCTCTGCACAATTTTTAGGGGCTTGGATATAACTGAGGAAAACTCTTGTGTTTCTGAAAGAAAGCCTGGAAAGCCTCCTTTGTGAGCTTATTAACAAAAGCAATCTGTTAGAAAAGATCTAGACTCAGTTGACAGTGAGAGAAACTATTTTTCTTTTTTTCTTTAGAAGAACGAGGACACTTTAATTGTGTACATTTACTAATGCTGGAAAATTATCCGTGGATAGAGCGTTGAATAAGGAAAGCAGATTCTGTCTTTGCTCAATGGAGCAGCTTTATATTCAGCTTTTAGGCTTAGGTAACCAGCCTCAATGCAAATAAAGGTAGATTTGAGTTATCGAGTGTCCTAAATTAGTTCTGCCAGATCTTTTTTGTGTCGATGATGTTAGCTTTTGGAGCTAAAGTCTACTTCCGTGGCAGATTTATGGGCTCAAGTTCCTTTTCTGCTAAAAAGTTGTCTTCAACTTCCCAGAGGGCTTCCACAGATGTTGGGCTCCTTGGGCGATAAATGTCTTGGAAAGTAATTGGGTCAGATAACTTTGGTGGCTTGAAAGAAAGTCTGAAGAAAAGGTTCAGACCTCTTTCAAGAAGAACTGGTAGAAATCCGAATTTATTTTCTATTACTTCATACCAGTCAGCTTTTGAACGAGCACTCAGTGCTGCAATCCCTTTCTCAGATTTGGGAGGAAAGACCAAAAAAAAGTGATGTTTTCTTGCTCACAAGTTGGAAATGGTTCATTTTTCTTCAGCTGCTATAACCTAATACCCCAGCGTTGCTGGAGGAGCAATCTCTGCCTGCCTTGGCTACGGCCCAGCCCTCACGGGAGCCTGCTGGCCGTCTGCTCCCTGCCGACATTTATCACCACAGCAGCATTGCCGGTCATCCTTCACTGGGTTTTAGAGCTCTAGTCATCCAGCCCTCTCAGTCTTGGTTCCAAACTACATGCAGCTATGAAGTCATAAATCTGTATTTTGTCCCTATAATTAAGGTATAAACTCTTACATTTAAGTTTTTAGGGTTGTGGGTTTTTTTTCAAGAGGAAGAACAGGACTTGCCCTTTAGCACCAAAAAGCAAAAATCTATGAAATGCAACTTAGAAGTGCAGCTGCCATAATAAGTTGTGTTCTTCGCTTTGCTAATCTGCTAGGATGGTATTCGTCTTTATTTTAGAGTGCTGTGCTTACTGGACGAGGAAGCATAGGATGTATGGGATGGGGAAGCTGTGAGTATCGCCAAGCACTGAGTGTCCTTAGTCGTCAGCGTGGGCCGAGTTTCTCTTTAGGAAGCTCTTACGGCTTCTCATTAGTGCTTCCTTCAAGCTGTGACCTGAAATGAAAATTAGGATAATTTGGCTGTACCTGTGGTGTTGGCTTTCAGAGGTGATGAAACAATCAAGGTCAGGCTCTGCTGGGGAGTAACTGCAGGCAGAGACCCAGGGAGATGCCGGGATCACAGTCCCATCCTTGCCAAGTCTGTTTTAGTACAAGAAGGTGATATGATGTGATCCCACTGGGTCACTGCGCAGCGGGTCTGGAGAAGAAGGATGCTCATCCGCAGGTCTCACCCATCAGAGAGCAGAGGGAGAAGGAAATCAGGGCTGAACATTAGATGTGCAAGTACTTGTTAGTGAGTGTTGCAGGGAAAAGTCAGTGTCAGGGTTACCTGGGAAAAAAAGGTGGCCTTGAGTCACTTCAGAAATGTGGATTTGGTGCTTTTAGTCTTCACCAGAGATGTTCTGAGCAGGTCTGGTGTCTCTGTGGAGTCTCTTGGTTAGGCTAGGCAGCTTGTACAGACTTTGGCACGGCTTCTCAAGCAACAACATCTCCATATTGATCTGTAGCTACTAGCTCCAGGCTCAAAGATTTTTTCCCCTAGACTTACTACTTCTTTTTTGACAGGAAAAAATAGCAAAGGGCAGTCAGCAAGCCAAAGCATTTAGGTCTAACTTAGGTAGAAGCATATCACCATCTATTCTGGTTCTGAATTTCTCCAAGGGTTATCAAAATTAATTTCTAAATTTTTAATTCATGAAAATGTTTACACTTATACATCTTCCAAATTTTTTTAATAGTTTTTAAAGGATTTATTCCTAGAATACTCATTAACCTCAAGGTTTTTGTTTTAGGTGAAAGAAGAGATGCTGTTTGAGGCCCTCGTTACCAGAAAGACAGTGACAGTAGGAGAGAAGCTGATCTTACCCTACAAGCTAGCAGAGGTCTGTACACGATGCTTGTTATTAAAAGGGCAGCTCTTGGGGTGGTTTTTCTCTATTATGGTCTGTCTCAGGATTACAATGTCAGCAAACACGCATTGTTTGGTGTTGGTTTTTTTCCTAAATAGGTAGTCTCCAGGAATTTTGAATTATATTCTGTGGTAAACAAACACCTCTGTTTTCCTCTTGTATTCTCCGAAGTAATATAAGCTCTATTCTGCTGCAATACTTGTTTTGGCTGTTTCTGCATCAAGTGTTTTTTCACTCCCCCCCTAGTTTAAGAACATAGAGCGTAGCATCACACCACGCTCGATCCCTCCATTCTGCCTTCTTGTCATATGGTTGTGTGAGGATTTGCAACATCTTGAGTAACATTTCTGAGAACAGTCTGTTGTGTCACAATTAAGTCAGCGTGTGATGTGTTGACGTTAGGGTTAGCGATTTTGTCAGCTAGATCTTTCGATTCCCTTTTTCCAGAAAATAAAAATCTCTTCTCTCCTTTTGAGATTGTCTGCTTAAGCTCACTGACTGCTACTGAGCTTTTAATTTTTATTAAGATTAAACTATTCCATCTAATATTTTAACCAGGTTTTGTATTGAAACAGCTTTGAAAGAGTCTTACCTAAGATGCTCCTTCAGTTCAGGCCCTCTTGCTACCAAAAATGGCTGAACGTGAATTTCTCAAGTGCTTTCCAAAATGTTTTTGGTGATGTCGCTGCTGACAAATCCCAGTTATTCACTTGTAAAGATTTGTCACCAATATCTAGTACAAGAAAAGAAAGATCTGGGTGGGGTGGTTGTGGTGACGGGGACAGGAAGACAAAGGAGCACAAGGTTCCAGTAGGAAAAGGTTGATGTAATCTCCGTGATGAAATCATTTTGTAAGAAGCTGTGAACTGTGTTCAGAAAAGAGAAGCATCACCCATGCTTTTTAGTCACTGTTAGATCCTGGTGACCAAATCTTGTCCCACAGTGACCTCTCTCTGGTAGCAGCTTGCTCATGCTTGACATACTAGAGCAGAATTTGAGATGCTCTACACAGAACCTCAGTGTGATAAGAGGTCTTTTGGTCTTCCTCTGGCTTAGAGAGTAAGAGAAGTGACTTTGATTCAGATTTGTCTGAATATGGAAGAAGAGAAGGATTCTTTGGACATTTTGGGACTTTATAAAGAATTCTACTGTCTGGTAGTCTCACTCATGCTTAACTGGACTGTTGGGAACCAATGGGTTGGTTTTATATAGTTTCAATAGTTTTATACAGGCAACCTGCACAGTGTAGTAGTCGTTTAAAAGAAGAGCAAAAACTCGGTGAAAAAAGGAATTCTAAGAAATTTCATTTGGGTCCGAAGCCTGTTGTCTAAATTGTGGAAATGGGTAAATCCTTGGGCTCTGTGGGTGAAGTTTGGAGCAAATAGTGTTAGGCTTTTACCTTCAACATCACTGCTGAGATCGCTCAGGTGTTGAGGAGCCACTGACTCTGTAGACGAGGCACTGCTAGACCTGGTTTCTTGGTTGTCTTCCACCTTGTTACCAACTTGGGGTTATTAGCAAGGAGATAGAAGTATGGAGCTTCAATCTGAAGTAGACATTCTTATGTAAAAAGCCTCAATCTTATGTTTGGGATGGGTTCTTAAGCTTTAATCCCAGCCTGGCTCCTGCGGCATCTGTAACCTCAGGGTCCTGTGGTGGCGATTGTCACCCCTCCCTAAATAGAACGGGCAGAGTAGATGCAGATGGCCCGGAGTAATCAGAGCTGGGATTGGACTTTATTATACCAAATCAAGCCTTTTCTCTGCCATTTCCCTGAGCTGTAGCCCCACAAGCATGCGGACAGGATGCCTTTGTTGGATTTGCAGAGATGCCGCATTCCTCTCTGTCTGCATGCTTGCTCGCTGCGTTGTTATTGAACGCTGATTAGAAACACTGTCCTGTGGTTTGGGGCTTTTTTTTTCCGTTGTTTTTTTTTTTTCCTGAAGCAGTGGTTTGAGCACTTTGCACCTCTTCATTTGAAACATTCTCTTTCATGACGGTTATAAATTTACATCAGACTCTATTCCTGGGTTTGTTCTGTTCATCCTTGCAGCAATTTATATAAAATGAGATATTTTCTCCCAGCACATTTTGATTCTTGGGGAAAAGGGATTGCAAAATGTCCTTGTGGGGTCAACTTGCAGGTGCTTGTCCCAGCAGCCTGAAGCCTACATTGCATTGGAGGAGACAGCTGCAGTTAGCAACTGTCTCCTCTCTGTTTCTTCACATTGTACTTCTTTACTTAGAACTTTTCTTGATGGCTTTGCCCCCATCAGTCACTTGCCATTCTTAAGATAGGCAGAAACGTTGGCCTGGTCAGCTCCGTGATTGTTTTAATAACTCAAGACTTTTTGAGTCTTTGAGTTCGGCTGGATGGCCTTGGAGGATCTATATGGTGTTAATGGGTTAAAATGTTCTGCTGAAGGCCAACAGGAAAGTAGGACTTGAGCAAAGCAGGTTACCAGTGCTGTCCATTTCAGCTGAGCAAGTTTTTTCCAGCACGGACAGATTTCGTTTTACTTTATTTCATCCAGGAGGGTACAAGATGCATGACAGCAGCACCTCCTCAAGGAGGGCCGTGGCCAGGAGCAGATGAGCTGTTGTGAGCTGAGCTCTACAGGGCGATTTGTTGTTTCTTGCTGGGCAGCCAGCACCTGTCCTCTGGGTATTACAGGGATTACAGAATGAGCATATGGTTCCTGAGGGACACCTTGCAAAGTGTAATGTGCCATCAGGTTATTCTGATTGCTGCATAAATCATGGTGTATTGGCAAGAGGTCATGTCTGATCACGGTACTAACATTCGAGTCTGGCCTCGTGTCGCTGGTATTTCTGAAATGAAGGATAGTCAGTTGAGGAAAGACCTGGTTCTGAAGGTGAAAATCAATGATGCTTTGTAGTTACCACCTTTCTTTGCCGTGGCACTGATGGCAAACATGGACTTGAGTGGAGACCCTGTACATCTGCAGCCCTGACCACTCTCAGTCTGCATCGCCGGCGCTCATCGAAATTTAAATGAGTGAGGACACCACATCCATAAATCGTGCTTATATTTACCTCTGGCAGCTGCCTCTTATCTTCAGAGCCACGCTGGCTTGTCTGCCGCAGAGCTGCCTCCTGGAACCATTCATTTTTCCTTTTATAGTAGCTGAATGGTATTTTAATGCAGTGTTTGAAATGACTGCGTAATTTGGGCTAGCGCAAAGGTTTAGAAGCTTCACGCTGTAGATAAACTTAAGGGAAAAAAAAAAAGGCTGCAGTTGTGTCAGAGGTCTCGGTTCGTTGTCCAAACCAGCTGCCAACGTCTTTGTCAGGAGTGAGAGGGTTCATTAATGGGGTTAGCAGCAGTTAATGGCTTTCCAGAGGAATCACAGTGTGTCTGTGCGGGGTGAGGATGGTGTTTCGTGACAGTGAGCTGGCCAAGTCGATGTCCTTTAGGAAATAAAACGCAAGAGCCTTTGAAAAGAGAAGGTTTGGTTACCAGAGCAAAAGAGCTGTTAGGGGTGGCTGAGATGGTGACAGTTGATGGACTGATTTTTGGTTCAGGTCTGTCTCAAATGTTGGGCATCTCGCTACTGCCATGGTATTCTTCTGAGTAAGGTAAAATATAACAGCACATAGATGAAATAGGGAAAAATGAGATTTTAATGGTACTGGAATAGTAATGTGCACAATTGGCTTTCCCTAGGTGCCTCTCAACTCCAGACTCTGGCTGCTTTTTTCACATATTATGTATGTTTTTGCAGTCCCCTTACTAAGGTAGGAAAGCTTTGTAAGGCACAATTCAGGTATTTAAAAGAAAAAGAAAAAACAACCCAGATGTGCAAAATATTAAGAGGCTCGACTGATGTTTGGTGAGAAATGTTTTAACAGATTTTTATAATTTTCAGCCATTCATAACCAAGGACGTTTTATCCCTGAGGGTTAGTAAATGAATTAATTCACACTTTTGGAAGAAGTCTGAGGTGAAAATGCTCGACAGAAGGGAAATAAAAGATGCGAGACGACTTCTCGGGCAACAAGTGACCTGAATCTTCCTTTCCTTTAGTTTTGGAAAGCTATTAGGAATGGAAAGGGACTGAGTTGGATGTCCAGGGAGGTCCTAGCAAGCAGATGGTGTTAAAGCCCTCCCTCCCCACAAAAAGGAAACTCTTTCCTGCCCCTGTCACACTCTTCTATATTGTGATAGCAAGACCTGGGATGCAAACATATGTTTGTTTTGGTTTTTTTAAGTCCCTCTTCACTATCCTAAGCATCCGCAGTTTTGGGGGTCTGCTGAAACTCTGTGTAATGCAAATATATTTTGATATTTTTTATTTGCAAGCTTTTATAGGAGATAACGTGCCATCATATCTTTGCCTAAGTGGCTATATGCTATTTAGCAAATGAGTGCAGGTGGTTACGTGGCTGTGGAAGGACGCCATGGAACTGTGCTGTGATGGTTTGCAGAGCACCCAAATTGCAGTTGAATCCTTGAAATGCTTTTTATTCAGCATAAACATGTGCCGCTATTGGTCTGTGGGAGATCAGCTGATGATTAGTTAGAAAAGGACTTATTCAGGTCAGATGTGTGAACCAAAATGTTTGGTCTCCTGAAGAATCTGCTATGTGCAGAAAAATCCCACTAGATGGTCCCATGACTCAAAGGGGAACTAGATGGTCTTGGAAGGTCCCTTCCAACCCAAACCATCTTATGAAGATTCAATGTTACTGAGGAACTACTGTGAGATGGTCATTTTGAATGATAAACCATGCTGCTTTAGTGACCTGAGCTTGGGGAGAACGTTTAATTTTGAGCGTGATAACAGTTAATTGGCAGCAACATGACATAGAGAAGCCTTGCAGAGCAGACCTTAATGAAGGGGAAAAACGTATTTCATCACGGCAAAGAGCTGAGCAATGTTTCATTAGCTCATGTACTAGTCATGGTACTGCCTAATGCTTTTTTCAGACCATTATAAAGAGAAAAGGAATGGAGTTCCAGGGCCAAATGGCATAACATTACCTAAGATTTAACAAAAAAAACACTACCCTAAAAACACCCAAGCCAACAAAGGAAAAAATTGTGGTTGCAGCTAATCATAAGCGTTTAGGAGACAGCATAATTAATAGCATGAAGGAAGCGGAATGCAATTTCTTAGTCCTGAAGGACAAGGACAGGGACACTTAATAGAATAGAAAGCAGCAGAACTGCTGGAAGCACCTATTTATGCCAAATGCCATTAGCTTAGGAGACTCATTGTCACCACAGGTTATTTCCATCAGGAGCTCAGCAGGATTCCTTTGAAGACCTGGTCCGTTGATGAGTGCATTCAGAATTAACAGAAAAAAAATATTAATAGAATAAACCTGAAGCCCCACAAAGCTTTTTAAGAGCCAGGACATGAGGGCAACCTGTCAGTGTAGAACTTCAGAAGAAGCTTTATCATTGGATTAGATTTCTCATTTTTCCCTTTGAAATGCAAGGAGCAGCGGTGCTTGGTGACGGCATACAAGTTAGATGGTACTGGTGGCTGTACTGGGTGGGTGTCCCATAATAGGAAGACCGAGTCCATCAACGTTTGATCTCTTTTTAACCTGTTTTCGTTATTTTTCCACATTATGATATGATTATACGACCTAACGTTGCCACGAAGCGATGTATGGGAGATGATGCTGATCGAATCTCGTGTCCTTGAGGATCTCTCGAACGCACAGAACTTCATGGCGTCTCTTTTTTTACTTAAATTTAGCTGCCTGGTCACTAGGTTCTTCTGCAGCTCTTTATAGTCTCCTCATGATTGCTCCTTTCGGTAGGGGTGCTCCATCTCTTCTCTTATGCTTTCATGGGGAGAAGCAAGAACGACAGGCTCTTCTGGAAGAGTTTTATGTCAGGAGAAGGGGGTGGTTGGTGGGGGGATTTTTTCCGCTTTTCTGTTTTGGTTTGTTACAGATGACATTTTCTAACCACGCTGTCCAAATCAGAAGGCTTTGACTGAAGTCTTCTCAGGAAGATGATACTTGTAGCTGCATGACTCCAGGGCTGAGACTTGAAGAAAATTGCTAGCAAGACTTTTGTTGGTTTGTTTTGGCCTGGGTGCTTCTTCTGAAATGAAGACAATATTATAGATAGGAGATACAGATGCAAGGATGAATGCATTAAACCATGACAAAAAGAATGCATGTTAGAAATGTTTTTAATGATACTTAAAAAAAAAAAATATAAGTAGTGATTAATGGTTTCTGTTTTCCTGGAGATGGACCTTTGTCCAAGGAAAGGTGATCATGAAGGTCCTGAGAACTTGGTCCAAGGAAGGCGATCGTGGAAGGGACCGGGAAACTGGTACTAGAGAAGGGGAGAGCATGATAAGAATTTAAAAAAGGTGTTTGATACATAAAGTTGGAGACTAGTACCAAAAAATTGCTTGCATCTGAGAACTTTAAGCCGATTTAGTGAAAATCCTGCAATGCCGTCTTGTTTCAGTATTGTAGCAGAGAACAATTTGGTGTTGTCTGGTCGTGACGTTCCAGTCTATTTTTTTTTCCCATTGTTAAAATCCACCCATAAGTTCTGGGAAATGTCCTTGACACTTGCATCTCTTGGATAAAATCCCTTGGCAGGACATCTCGCTGCCTCCCGGCTCTGGGGCGATAGGGGAATGTTCCTGACAGGTTGGTTGGTTTTTTTTTTTGTAAAAGTGTATAGTTTGCAGGTACATTTCCAGAAATAAAACATAAATATGAGGCTTTGCAGGAATGTGGTTTTAAGTGAACTTTTTCTTTTTTTGAAACAAAAGAGAACTAATTAGACTCCTTTTGCATTTTTCACTCCTGTTCTTCCAGTGATGCTTTCTCCTCCTTGGCCAAACATAGAAATGATTAAAAAAAAGACTTCTTCAGGCTGGAGTCAGCATGATGCGTTCATGTTTTGAGTTCTCTTAGGAAAAGCAAATATGAGAATGACAGGACTTTAATACGATGCTACAATAAAATATGGGTATGGAAAATTAGCTCATACATATCCAGCCCGAGTATGATATAATACGCCTTGATGCCAAGATAGGGATTAAGCTAGAGTCTGATATCCTGCAAGGCTACTTTCCTCTGGGTGTTAAGCCTCCGGTTTTTTAAAAAAAAAACCCCCAAACTAAGCCTGCCTGTCTCAGCCTATGTCCCGTGACCCAGAGGGGAACCACAAAAGCTGCTTAATCTATCTCCCGCCACGGGACACGGCCGTGAATGTAAACCAGACGCGTGACATATTCGGTCGTAAATAGAAAGTGAGCGGAATGGCGGGAAGCTAATTCCCTGTGCACGCACCGCGTCACTTGGGTCCTGCCCACTAGGCTGAGCCTGACATGAGGGAAGAGCCACGTCCTAAAACCTGCCTTGGGACCAAAAGAAGGATTTAGACTTTACCTAATTCCAGCAAGGGTTTTCCATCTGTTTTGGGGTTTGTTTGTTTGTTTGTTTGTTTAAAATCCAGAAATGTTCTCCCACTTTCAGTGATGAGGCCTAGAGAGGCTGCGATGCTTCATCACTGTTCTCCTCGTTTTCTGCTCCTTCCCTAACTCAGCTCTGTGACTCTCCCTTCCTTAGATGTTTCTCCATCTCAGAATGGGACTGGTAAACCCAACAAGCAGTTCTGCTGCCCATACAACCACAAAGCCAAGCTGAAGCCGCCTTACATGTGGGTTTTTTATCAGCCCTCATGGAGCAGTACCAGAGTCAGAGATAAAAACTGGATTTTAATAGTATTTTAATGTATGTGGTAGATACTTCCCACCAGCTAAGTATTGTTAATATTTATTTTTTTAAAAAAACAGATATAAATGCAGATTTTTACACTAGAAACTGATTTATTTCATCATTTACTCATGTATGTAGCATAATTTTGTTGAATATATACTTTGAGTCCAGTAAGAAAACCTGTACCCTTTTTCCCCTGTTGTTTTTCTCCCTGGTTGAGAATTTTATATATAATCTCAAATCCACAGACATGATTGAAGGAGGGAGGCATCATCAGAAACTGTTAGGTGAATACCATGGACAAAATTCAGTGTTCAGGTATTCAAATCTTTATTCAAATTTTTCCTTTGAGTCATCTCAGAACAGACATTTGTGTTACAGTAAGTACAAATGTAATTATGAAGCCAAATTTCACCTTAGAGAATAAAATGGAAATGGCTGATAAAGATTGTAAAACAGACTCCAAATGATAACAAAATCAAATCCTGTGTGTGGAAAAAGCATAGAATTATTTTTTGGGGAGGATATCAACAGGTTTCTGGAATTTAGTGCCACATCTCTGTGAGCAGAAACATGAACTGATTCGTTGGGTAACTCTCTGAAAACTTATTCTGTGTGTTAAAAGAAAAGCAAACAAAGACCCCACAGAACCACTAAAAATACCTGTGCAGGTTTGACTTGTTTAGAAGGATTTCCTGAAGAGGAAGAATCCTAGTGCTGCTTTCTTTTTTTCCTTTTTCCCCAAATATTTAATTGGAAGCACCTTTCATCCTTCCATAGAAATTATAGGAAGTCTATCAAAGGCTCTAAGAGAGAAGAGGATATTTCCTTTCTTCCTGTGTTCGTATCTTATTTCCTGAAGAGAAGAGGGATCTCCACTTGTATTCCAAACAAGCAGAAACCGTGAAGTATTTCGTGGTGTGCCAGGCTTTGCTTAATTAACTCTTGTCTTTGTGTTTTACACTAAGTCTTGCAAACAGCACACTTGGGAAGAAACGTTTCTCGCCACCCCAGGTTTGCTCTAATTATTTTTCGTAATTACTTATTAGTATGGGTCAGAAAGGAGAGTGTGCGTTGCTTGTTTTCTTCCTCAAGGGCAGTTGATAACGCCCATCATGAGATACACACATGAAATTGCTGAAAACCTGGAGAAAGCAGAGACTGTGACCAACAAGGCAACGAGTTGTCTTCTAGGATATAACAACAGGGCAGCAAGTCGTCGTTGTCTTCTAACAAGACTTTTCTTCTAGATCCAACTGATTTTCACAAGTTATACCTGAGAAACGACATTTAAACATCCCATTTTCGAGGACGTGTAGCTTTTAGAAGATTTGTGTTGGGTGCGCTGACCTCGCTGCCACATCGGTATTGTCACCCAGTGAAAAACTGGGATTGACTAAACATTGCTGAAGTTCTTTCTGTCTCGCTTTTCTAGAGAGGAGCATGTGGTGCCTCCTACTCTGGAGTTAGTAGTGACGGAGTGATGCTCAGCACTCCTCCCAAGCAAACGCGACGGCTGTTAACATGTCATATTAATTGCTTTTTGATGAACTAATTATAAGAGCTGCCGGTACCCAGAAGAATCCGTCACCTGACCTTTCTCTTTGGAGTACCTGGGATCAGTCTATATCATCCTTTGCATTAGCGGTGAGGGAAGATGGCTCGACGAGCTAAGAGGTTTAAAGTCTTTAGACATCTGTAGCTTTCTCTTAAATACCCCTTGGGAATCATTTCTTACCTGGAATTGACCAGCACATTAATATAGTGCTCGTCCTAAGCGCTAACAGAAGGATTGAATTTTGCTTCTGCCTTCTTCCGACCTTCTGTGTGTCCGTGATGAGTGATGTGCCACACTCAAATGTTTTTTATTTTATGCAGGCTTTTTTTTCACAAACAGAAAAAGACCTTTACTCAGGATTTCAAATCTCAGCTAAGTGCAGATTTGCAAATGCGCTTTACAAAGGCTTTTAATTTGAGTAAATTTGGTTCTCGTAGATTATATCTTTTGCCGCCTCTAAAACACAGGCTGTTGCTGCCTAAACTGTAAGTCCTTGCTCCAGAACACTTCAAAGAGAGAATTGAATTCTTAAAGTCTGTCTTCTCCTTGTTCCTTTTGGCAGAAAATGCTTCCAGAAGGATATCTACTTTTAAGGCAGCCTGACTCTGATGCCTGTAGTGAAAACTTGCAGGCCAATTAATCTGGCAATGCTATCTTATGAAGAAACCCAAATATCTTATATTGGGATCTTGGCAGAAGTTGGCCAACAAGTGGCATTTCTAGTGTATGATAAATACAATATCTACCCTTGCTAACTCAATAAACAGGAAGCCTATTGATTAAAACCTCGTCTTCAGCTTATTTCCTCAACCGTTTGATCTATCTTGATTCTGGATCAGCAATATTTTTGCATGTGCGCAAGATGTTGCACTCCCTTTGATCTGCTGAGAGATTTGTTTTTGACATTGCAGCAGCTATTTTTATTTTGCCTTTCATGTGAAACAAGAACGGTTCAATGAGTGCTGCGGTGTTCCAGAAATGCTGGGGTGGTGCAGGCTTAATGGTATCCTCATTTATTTTGAGGGAAAAAAGAGCAAAATACAGTGGCATCCCCTACAGCCTCTAATAAAATGGGGAAAGAAGAGTATTGCAAGATAAACCCCTGTATGACTGGAGAGAGGAAAAGAAGCTCTTTGTTGTTGGCTTTAATGAAATGAAAACAGCCAAAAACCCCAACCCTTCCCAAACCCTTTTTCTTGGGTAAAAGGACAAAAAAAACCAGTTACTGGAACTGTTGCACACTTGGTTTTGGTTTGTAGCAAGGCTTTATGAGGGGACAAGCAAGGAATTCCTTGTTAGCTGCTGCAATATTTAGTAGTTATCCTTGCACTGGGTCATATCCCTCAGCGTTTTATTGGACAGCGGGGCCGCGTACCGCATTAACTGACATTAAGAGCAAGACATCAGCTTGTGTTCATGTTAAAAGATGCAGTTGCAAAAAACTGAAGGGAAAAGAGGTGTGAATGAGCTAATGGAAGATAAATGGTGCTATGGGAACTTGAGAAGCACAACCTTGGTTTAGTGCAGAGCAAGAACCGTTTACAATCCCCCCTTTTTTTTTTCTCTTTCAGGCTGTGACTGTGCGAAACTCCATGGCCAAATCGTTGTACAGCGCCCTGTTCGACTGGATCGTGTTCAGAATCAACCACGCACTCCTCAACTCAAAGGACATGGAGGAAAGCACCAAGGTAACATCTCGCCAACTCCTCTGGCTGCGGTTTGTGCTTTTTTAAAAATAGGTAACTACGGGATAAAACATTACCCAAGCTCCTAATGTTGCTTAACATGAAGTTAATTTTTCCTCAGTTCATATTTTAGACTCTGTACGTCATTATTTTAAGTGGTGTTTGCTGAGACGGGAAGGGTGAAGCCCTTTGAATAATATATCCTCAAAGCAGTTGGGGAAGTTTTCGTATAGCAAATCCAGGAGCAAGGTCAAATAATTCTCCTCCTTGTGTGTAAAACTGTAGGACTGTATATAATCAAGGGAAAAAAGGGAAATCTTGCTAACATGAGGTACTTTGATGAAGTTGCCCCACAAAAATTGTCAGAAAAGATTAACAGGCTGTCATGTTGGGAGGTACTGACATCTATAATGAGCAGAAAAATGTCGTTAAGGGGGGGCAAAAAAAAAGGTCATGATTAGAAAAGCAAAGCCAGCGCAGAACCAAACCGCTTTCCCAAAGAATCGATGGAAGAAATGACATGACATTTTTTGTCACAGCGTATTTACAGACTGGAAATAAATACCTGCGTCTAACATTTGGTAATATGCTTTTCTGAGAAGAAAGGTTGTGGAAGTGGGTAACATCCAGCGTGTCTTCTGATTGCACATGCTTCTTCTCCCTCTGTCTAATGTTTTACCAAAAAGGTTGTGTTCTTTCCTGATTTTTTTTTTCCCCAAGTCATCAAAAGTTTTGTTGGGCTGTCAGGAAAAACAAAAAACCAACCAACACTGTGTATTTGGTAAAGCAGAAAACATGTATTAGTTTTGACCAGGATCTCAAAACCTAATTATTTTTCTTAATGATCCAAATATTTTTCTTAAAAATACTATCTGTTCTGTAATATTTAAATGCAGAATCAGAGCAGGACATTTCTGCTTGCTCAGTCGGCATGTCTGTAACAGCAGGGCACAACAGTGGGTATTTATGGGCCATTAAACTTTGGTTCCCAACCTCAAATCTCAGCCAAAACAGCCCAAATTCGTGCTGTTCTCCAGCATCGCTGCCATGGATTAACCCTCTGCTTCCTCCAGCCAAGACTCCTATGCAGCGTAACCGCCTTCCCCTTGCCCGGCACATGGGTGACATCTACTTGCTGGCATCTACCAGCTACCTCAAAAGAATCTTCTAAACACACTGAGATTCTGATTTACAAAGGAAAAATGCAATCCTGCACCGTGCCACGAAAGGTTGCTGTGGGTGAGCAATATGTGACTCACCCTGCAGCAAATGTCCAGCCCATGCTTGCCACCAACATTCCTCTGACTTTTAAAATGGATTTTGAAATAGTCCTGTAAGTTGTGAAGGTTCAGCAGGTTGTCAGATGATGGGTTTCTGGCAGAGGGCTTTCTTGTGTGACAGTCGTGTTATCGAGAGGTCAAATAAGACTCCAAACTGTGTGTAGATGGGTGGAGAGCTGCATGTGAAGCTGATGACAAGAATTGAATAGGAAAGTGTATCTCTTCATGAGGGTAAATTTTGATTTCAGTGGGCATACACAGCTGTCCTATAAAACTACTCGTAAAGAGTAAGACAATCCTGTCAACCAAAACTCAGCACTCTACCAAACCAGCGGTGGAGATAATACTCATCAGTGGTTGAGGAGAAGACTATTTATAACTCATTAAGCCTATTTGTAGTTAATTAAACTGATCTAATTGCTGGTGGCCTAGGTGGTTTGATGACAGGTGGGGAAAAAGACCTAGATTCTAGCAAAATCCTGGCCTCACTGTGGAGCATGATGGACAACAAGATGGTTCTGCCAAGGGGTTTTTTTAAGCTTTTCCCATTGACTTCTTGTGAATTATCTTAATTTCCTCTGAAAAAACCCTGCTGCTCTTTTCAGATGAGGTGTTGCATATGTGGGGGTGATGCGAAGAAAATTAATTTAAATTAGTGACCGCCAAGAAAATCTATGTTTGAATTAATGAAGAATTCACGACTATGAAGAAAATTCATTAAAATTTAATCAGGTGGTTAATTCTTGCATATCTGACCTGAAACAGAGGGAGAATTGTTGAACACGCAACAGGTTTAAGGCCCATCTGTTCGTTGTTTTTAGGTCCTAACTTCCAAATTTGTAGCATATCCCCAATATTGTGGTGATGTAGATTGGAGTAGATTTTTTTGCCTTTTATCTTCTTTTTTTTTTTTTTTTTTGCTTTGGAACATTGCTTAAGGAAGGACGATGCATCGATGTCATGGATGAGAAAAAGTCACTTTGCCCTCTTCCCACCATCTTTTTTTCTAGGTATTTCAAGAAAATATGAGCTACTGATTATACACAGAGTTGAAGAAGAATTCTTAGCAAAATCTGTTTAAAAAAAGAAACAAGATTTCTGCTCGTAAAGCCGTCATTTTAATGAATGTACTGGGGAACAAAAGGGCCGCCACGTTCATTGGGACAAGCAGGAGAAGGTCACTTGATCTTTGGGAAGCCGAGTCTTCCCCTTGTCCTTACATCCCTTTTTAATTGTATTTTCCCATGTGCTGGTGGCCAAAGTCACAAGCTGAGTGGCTGCTCTGCCCACGGCAGCTGGGTCTCTTCCAGCTGTAGGTGGTGCCTTGTTCAGGAGTTGAGCACAGAAGGAATGTTTTCCTCCTACGGTGCATGATCTGTTCAAAACGGAGGAACTGCGGCATGGAGGGACTTGTGGATAGTCCGGTTTGTGTTTTGGACGAGGGATTCAGGCTAGTCCTAGAAAAGTAGGAAATCCAGAGCACAGATAAGACCAATAAAATTAAAACCAGTGTGCCTGGCAGCTCTCCGATTCTTCCGAGGTGGAGAGGAGGAGGTGTTTCTCCTCCCTGCTTGAGGTTTGGTTTGTTGGTCCGGCGCTAATGCTTTTACCTCTCTTAATAACTTCATTTAATTAATTGTAACATGTGAACAGAGCCTGTGTATAAGCAGAGATGGCTTTGGTTAGACCCTGGAATGTGATTCACTACCCAACTCCTGGTGGAGCTCTCTGTGCACGTGTCCTTCCTTATCTGATGACAACAGGCTTGCTATGTAGACAAAGTTTGAATTTTATTTGTAACTGATTATTAATTACTTATTTAACAGAACGATAATATGCAGGTTTGGAAGTTGCAGCACAAATTATACCTACATAAGCTTGTTTTTCACCCTGACTCCCTATGTCGATGAGATTTATCTGCTGGTGTGGATTTAGTAAAAGAAAATGCTTCTCTTGTGAACTTCTACAAAGTGGCCTCAGAGGCTGTGAGGGATCAGAGTGTCAGTGGGTTCTAAAATAAATCAGGTGGGCACCTCTTTATACGTCTCTTGCCCATTGAGCAGTGTAGGTGAAAGGGACCTGGGGGTCCTGGTGGACAGCAGGATGCCCATGAGCCAGCACTGTGCCCTCATGGCCAAGAAGGCCAATGGCATCCTGGGCTGTATTAGAAGGGATGTGGCTAGTAGGTCTACTCTGTCCCAGTGAGGCCACATCTGGAATATTCTGTCCTCTCAGCTCAAGAAGGACAGGGAACTGCTTGAGAGAGTCCAGTGCAGAGCCACAGAGATGATGAAGGGAGTGGAACATCTCCCATATGAGGAAAGGCTGAGGGAGCTGGGTCTCTTCAGCTCAGGGAAGAGGAGACTGAGGAGTGACCTCATTAATGTTTATAAATGTGTAAAAGCTGAGTGTCAGGAGGATGGAGCCAGACTCTTCTCAGTGATGTCCAGTGACAGGACAAGGGGCAATGGGTGCAAGCTGGAGCATAGAAGGTTCCACAAAAACATTAGAGAGAACTTCTTCCCTGTGAGGGTGACAGAGCCCTGGCACAGGCTGCCCAGAGAGGTTGTGGAGTCTCCTTCTGTGGAGACATTCAGGAACCCTCCTGGACGTGTTCCCATGTGACCTGCTCTGGATGATCCTGCTGTGGCAGAGGAGTTGGACTAGATGATCTTTTGAGGTCCTTTCCAACTCCTAACATTCTGTGATTCACTTTATGTGCTTTTATTCTAATCCTCATTCTTCCTTTTCTTGCAGACCTTATCCATTGGAGTGCTTGATATTTTTGGGTTTGAAGACTATGAAAACAATAGTTTTGAACAATTCTGCATTAACTTTGCCAACGAGCGCTTGCAGCACTACTTCAACCAACACATTTTTAAACTTGAACAGGTGGGTCTGGAGATATTTCCCCTCTGATGCCAATGAGTGGTCACGTGAGTTTGTGGCACCGATAAATTTCTTAAATCATGCCTCTAATTCTTTGATGTAATTTACCATGCTGCTCATAAAATAAAATCCAGGCAGATATGTGCTGGTTTAAAATAATTATTTTGGGGTACAAGTGTCCTCAAACATTGTGAAGACTTTAACCATTGCTCCTTGGTCTCTTCAGTATACATTCAGAGGGCTCATCCGTGAGCAACTTCTTTCATGTGTTTCCCCGGCCTTTCATCTAACATCACATAAAAGTGGGGGTTTTTGGCATCTGTTGAAAATGCCACCCCATTCTCCTGGTGGCTTTTTGCTTTGTGGATTTTTGAGGAGGGAGAGGAAATTTTTTTATTTTTTTTTTTTAAGGCCAATCTACATGCCCTCCCTTTGGGTGAAATTCTCTTTTGGGTGAGGTTAAAGGAAACCCTCCTTATCATTAGTTTTGGCAGAGCTAGTGTTTCATGAGCTATACTCTGAGATCAAAGAATGAAACCAGCCCTTCCCAGAAACCCTGATAGTTTCATTTCTGTGGCGTTACAAGGGATGTGAAAAGTCCGAAAGAGAAGTCTCCTTGACTAGGAGGACGGTCAAAGATGGGGAATGTAGCCCTTAGTGGATCATTCGGGAGTGTTTGCTCTAGAGTTTGATGGTTCTCTATTAACTCTTTGTTTTCGATCAAGAAGGTGGAGAGAAGCTGCTCAAACCCATTTTAATTCATTTCTTTAGCTGGTGCACCCTACTCCTCTAAGAAGTTCAAGGGAAAACCTGTTTGCATTTCAAGGAAGAGGTCTATTTTACCATTGCCCACCATAAAAAGGCAAACTAAAAGACTATTGCAAAGCAAACGTAGCAATTTTTTTTTTTTTAGATATTTATATATATAAAGGTAACTGACATGCTTTCTAGAAGAGACTTGGGGAGGGAAGACCCTTCCTGAAAACTGGAGAGAGATGGTACCTCTTCAGTGAGGTGCTTGGGTTTTGGCCATCTCTGCCAGCTGCACAGGAGCGAGCTGAGATGCCGTCATCCGTAAGGGAATTCCCGTGATTAGGTTGGGATTTCTCAGCAGGTCCGTGCTCCTCCCTGAGCCCAAGGTCTGTGCGGCTCTTCTGATTGCAGCAATCTCTAATTCTCCTTGGACAGGCTTTACAACCAGTGACATAATGAGCTTTCTCGTATAAATCTGCCGAGCACATGAAGTCATTAAAGTCGGAATTTGGCACACCGAGGAGCAGTTGCGGAGGCATCTGATTCCAAAGGGCTCGTTCCAATTCTTAGTGCCAGAGCACGTCATCGGTCTAGGGCTGGAGCTGTTGGAAAATACCATCATCTCAGCATAGTTTGCCTTCTCTAAATATAAATAAGCTGTTCAGCTGCGTGACCACTGATTCTTGGATGAATTATTTGTATGATTTAATGGTTTTCCTTCTGCCCTTCTTGACACTATGTGCTGCGTGTGGAGGAGTGGGTTTGACGGAAAGAAAACTGGTGATACCTGTTCGGATTTCGGGTGTTCAGAAAATCCTTTGGACTGATTTATTAATCTAGAAAGATCACTACTGTAGGATTCATAACTTAAATACAGCCTCACCCCATCGTGTCAGTGGTTTTCCCTCGCTAGGGCTGGTGGCCCCCACCATTTGAGGCATGGAGCAACATAATTGCTGGGTGAGACAATGTGGTTTGGAGGTCACTAGCAACGTAGCACCTGTGATACGACTTTCCTCCAAGTCTCCAGATTTTTGGCACTTTGAGGGCTGGGAACACAAGTTTTTATTTCTTTATGTATCCCATTCTCCAGACTTCATCATCTTTGACCCCTCCCCCAGCCCTGCTCAGGCTCATTCAATGCTTGGCTTCTCAATTCCCACCACGCACATTTCTCTGGTTCAGCTGATGCTTTGCAAAGGTTGAGAAAAGTCATCCTGTAGCTTTTCATAACACAAGCATTGCTGTTTAAGTTGTCTTCTGCTCCATTTTCTACCTCTTTTTTGCCCACCAAACCTCAATTTTGAGGACATACTCTTATTGTTTGAGAAAAATGATGAATAACCAAGGTTGAGACCAAAAAAAAAAATATTTGGAGCACGATCAACCGGCATGAGCTTGGGTGTTGAGCAGAGTCTGTTTTCTGGTGGGGCTCCCTGGTGAGCTTGATGTCCCCACCAGCAAACCTCAGCGTGCTTCGATAGACAGACTGAATTTGTGGGAAGCTCAGTTCAAATTTCTGTTCCTGTTGGAGATGGGTGAGTGGAAAAACGCTGCAGTCAACTGCGTGCCATATGACACATGGAGAAATAACAAACCGCACGAGTTACAAGTTTGTTATTTGGCTGCATGCCATCGTATGTAACTTGCATTTGCTTAAAAAAAAATAAAAAGCATGTTTAGAGTTGTTTAAACGTTATCTTTAAGATAGGAAGATTTGAAACCATGGGACTCAAAATATGACGCTGGTCATCATCGGTCACCCAAAGCATTGGCTTGGGTCCTTCCCCTCCCAGGGGGCTTCATTTGCCACCCTCTTGTTCCTCAGTTTCTCCAGATGGTGAAAGTTCATAACATAGATGATACAGAGTGTATCATAATGTATTTCATGTATGTACTATAGTATCATAGAGTAGTTTGAGTTGGAAAGGACCTTAGAGATCATCTTATTCCACCCCCTCTGCTATACAGAATGTACAACCCCCCACATGTGATATTCTTAAAGCTTGACAGCACCATCCTAGGCAGGCAAATTAGCAAACATGCTTAAAATATCCATAGAGAATGCTCTAGAAAACTTTCCTGGTGTGATGTGCAATCCGGCATCGTTACAATAGAGCAGCTTATAAACCTGTTTATAGATTGTCTGCTTTAGAGCATTTGGATACAGATTTATATATACTGTGTCTGTAGGCGCATTATTTAAAAAGTATATATTTATATAGCTGTGTGTAGAAATTCTTGTTCTACTTAAATTAAGAACAAGCATCAAAAATCCTTGCTCACAAATGAAAGCCTCAGCCACAACATCCTCTTCTGGAGGGATGTCAGGAACTTGAGGCAGCTGCCTCGTCTGCAGCGCACAAGTGCCGGCACCAAACCAGCCGTCGCTCAGGAACTCTCTAATAATAAGGTTTCCCCATCTCAAGGATTTATGCTATCCGAGCTCATTTTACTTCATCAAATGAATTATCTCTATGCTTGGGTTTTGTGGCTTTAAGCATGTATTTACAAAAGTTTCTATTTTCGTGAGCATCAAATTGACTCGTAATACTTGGTTTTTTAAGAGCGTTTTGAGATTATTTGGGAAATCGGCTAGGAGGGGGGGATTAATTCCCAGTTTCTCACGTTGAAAATGCCACCTGACACTGGAGCAGACAGTGCTGGAGACGAGGAGTCAGGAATTTCATTCCCATCTATCAGTCATGAGTGTTTAGGCAAAGTATATTCAGGCATCCAAAAGCATCTCCCTGTTGATCGCGTCCGAGTGCGCATCTCCGGTTTTGATGACAAGAAGGCGACGATGTTTCCATGTGGAGCTATGCTGGGGAAATAAAGGGGATTTTTCAGTTGATTTCCCACTTTGTTGTGCTTTAAGATAGGTGAGAAACTTGCTGCTTCTGGTTTTTATTTTTTTGTTTTTAGCACGTCTTCTCTGAAGTTTTCAAGCTCCTGATCGCTCCTTCCAACCGCTTCTTCATTTTACCATATAATTTTGGGCAGTAATAGCCCCCAGTGTGCATGATATTCTTGATAAATGTGATCTTAAATATCATATTTAATACTTTCCACTCTGATTATCTTTTTAGCATTTGGTTCTACTTACTGTTGACTGTGTCTGTATATGGAATAATTCATAATAGAGCATCTGTGGATTTGTAAGATGTTTTCCAGCATCTCCATGATGCTGTTGGACTCATGAGTATTTTCTCACTCTCAGGATTTATATAAAACCTTTAATTCTGCTGTGGATTAGAACGTGTTTCTGCTTGGCTTTAGTATCAAAATGAAGTCCTGATAACAAAGCTGTTCCAACGCTCCCATAAAGATAAACAGGACTTGTTTAAAATCAACTATAAAATTGTGGATGTTTTCTCTTCCTCACAGTTAGATTTCCATCAAGCCTCATGTCCCAGTTGGGAAGGTTTTTCTGATGCTCGACATTTATTTTAGTCTTGAATTCGTTCTGTGTGGCACAAGCAACGTTTCTACTCTGGGGTTGGTTGTAGGCAGGCAGGGCTTCTCTTCAACAGTGCTCAGCAAGCTCTTCACTGGAGTTCCTTTAATTTTCCCATATAAAAATGTTGGATCTTCTGCCACGTTCCGTGTTCTCGTTACCCCAAATTTTACATGCTGGTATGCCTCGGATTATCTCATACAGTGAGAAAAACTCCAATCAATATTGCTTTTTTTTAGGAGACGCCTCCCTGCTTAGCCACACCTTTCTAAATATTGAATGCAGTGACAAATTACTCCCATTTGAGAGGTGGCTGTGTGGAACGAGTCCCTGCAGTGACGCGTGGTGCCAGCATCGTGCGATATCATTGCGGTCGGGGCAGCAGAGTAGGTTCTGAATACACAAACGCAGAGCATTAACCTCCTTGTGGTGGTTAAACATGTCACCCCGAGAGCAATCAGTAACATCTCACCCAATAATTAAATGAAAATATGGAGCTGCTGGACTTTAAAAGACCCCAAGTCCCTTTTTTTTTTGGTTCTTTGCCCAATTCCTTTTGCCCTGTGCTCTCCTCTCCAGTGAACTTGCATTGCTCCACCTTCCAACTATCCAGGCTTCATCTCCCCAGGGACAGGAGAGGTAAATCCGTACATTTTAGTCGGGAGTAAGGATGCCAGAAATAGGACTCTCTTGCAAAATGAAAACTTCATGTTTTTTGGATCTAATTCCTTGAGTGCTGCATCCATCAAAGGATGGTAGAGAATTTATTGTCACGTTCAGAAGCACAGGAATATTTTGGAGGCTACTTTTAAGGCCTCTCTCTTGAAATCTGCAGAAGGGTAGTTGTTAGCAAATTAATATGGAAATTGTATAAAAGATTAATCACTGAAATTTAATCAAGTTTAACAGCAATGAACAGCAACGATTTCAACCCTTAAGCTTCTGTGGTTGTGTGGACATTTGCCCAGTGTTCTGGAGACCAGTGAACACCCAAGGAACTCTGTCACTCGATCAGGAGGCCATAATTAGTTCTCCTGGGTTGTGATTCTAAAGACAACCAAGCCAACAAATGGAAAAATGATAGGAAAAAAGGAATAAAGGGAATTTAATCTTTTTTTTTTTTCCATTGAAGCATTGGAGCGATTGCTCTGGAATAGTTCCCGCTGCTGCCTGTGTGCCTGTCTTGAAAAGAGAGCGTGTCCTTGAGTTGTTGTGGAAAAGGTAGTTAGCTGAGGACTTTAAACCCTCTTCAAATTTGGCCAATGCAACGAGAGGTTGTTTTCGGGGTGGGAAGGTAGGAGCAACAGACGGACAGATGTGGGGAACAGTCCCACAGCCTGGGAGTGTTTCTGACCCACCTCAAAAGAAAAGAAAGAGCAGAGGAGGGAGAATTCACCCAAATCCTGCAGGACCTTAGCCAAAATTTCTTTATAATGCATCTCAAAGCATGTCAGGCTCTTCAATTCTAAAAATAATATAGAGTTCCTGTTCGTTTTGTGTGAGGATACACTGAGGAGTTGGAAGAAGGTATTTTTCCTTTCTTTTTTGCTGATATTAAAAATAAAAGCAGAAGCAGCCGAAAAAAATGAATTGGATTGTTAGAAAGATGCATCACATTACAGCAATTTTGAGGATTTTTCCTTTTTTTTTTTTTTTTTTTTAATTCTGCCATCAAAATACCTTATGCTTGCACCCAATATTATTTTAATCTCTGGCCTGTTTTGGGGGGGTTTTTTTAGGAGGAATATCGAGCAGAAGGAATTAGCTGGCACAACATCGACTACATAGACAACTCTGGCTGCATCAACCTGATCAGCAAGAAGCCGACGGGCCTGCTCCATCTGCTGGATGAGGAAAGCAAGTGAGTAAGAAAATGATTGGGTCTTGCTAATATTTGGGTTTTTTCGCTTCAAAAGTGTTTAGCTTTCAGTCTCGTGGGTCTTCCCAGAGACCTCTCTGGGCTGATATACCTTGTGTCTAATTATAACCATGGGATGGCATGGTATTTCAGGCATGGAGGTGGAACCTCAGAATAGCTGTATTTTCCCATCTTGTGGCCAAGAAAGAAGTGTAAAACCTTTTTTGTTGGGTTTACCTCTGTTGTCTTTTTAATTCCTTCCACTCAGTTTCCCTCAAGCCACAAACCAGACTCTGCTGGACAAATTTAAGCGTCAACACGAAGGGAACTCCTACATTGAATTTCCAGCAGTCATGGAGCCAGCTTTCATCATCAAGCACTACGCAGGCAAAGTGAAGTACGGAGTGAAGGTCTGTCCCCCAGCAGTTGTTCTCCTTTCAGTCATCTAGTCGTGACGGGGAAGGAGAGCCTCAAAGGCTCCATGGAGATGTTTCAGAGAGGACTTGGCTAGAGAAGAGATGCAAGGGTTGGGAGAGAAGCGCTTGGTGAAAAGCCTGGCTGAAATGAAAAGATGGTGGAGATCACGTCATCTTTTCTCCATGTTGTTGGTATTTCAGGAAAGAATTTAGGGACGTGCACTGAGGTTAACGCTATGTCCCAGCCATGGGTTGAACCTGGGTGTTTGGTAGCCTTTCTGGGTGTGCTTTGTGTAGAAAACCCATTGGGTTTTTGTGCATCGTGGGCTTTTTTTTGACATTCCAGGTTGGGTTGGACGAGACTCTAAGCAACCTGATCTGGTTGAAGATGTCCCTGCTCACTTCAGGGAGGTTGGACTAGATGACCTTAAAAGGTCCCTTCCAACCCAAACACATTCTGTGATTCGAGCCGCTTTAGAGAGAGGAGCTGTCAGCCAGCCTGTCTAATCGATATTATTTATTTTCCTCTTTTCTCCCTCTCTTTTTTTTTTCTTCCCTAGGATTTCCGTGAGAAGAATACAGATCACATGCGCCCAGACATCGTCGCTCTCCTGCGAAGCAGCAAGAACGCTTTTATCTGTGGGATGATTGGCATTGACCCAGTGGCTGTGTTCCGCTGGGCGGTCCTGCGGGCATTTTTCAGGGCAGCGATTGCTTTTCGGGAAGCTGGAAAACGATACGTGGAGAAGAAAACTGGTATGTGGGTCCATCTCCAAATCCCAGCACCTGTTTTCCACCAGAAATTTCTAATAATTAGTATTTTAAGTAGCTTGACTTATTAGGAACTATTAATCTGTTAAAAAATTCTCCCATTAATCTATTAAAATTCATTAAATTATCATTTTGCTATGCAGAAGTGACACTTAAAGGTATGTTTGGATTTTAACCAACAGTAAGAAAAGATTCTTCACTTCACTTTTCCTTTTTGTAGGATGCATGCACAGGAAAACTCAAGTAATTCAAACATACCAATTAGCAAATTATTTTTGCTAGGGATTCTTGAACTGTTAGCTACATCTGGAAGCCAAAGAAAAACGCAGTAATTCTCCTCCACGATTTTTCAAGTTGTTCACCCTTTAAGCTGCTCTTGTTGAGCAAAATTCATTGCTTTGCGGTCATCCAGAACCGCCTCACACCGAACACGGGGGCATTAAATTAAAGGAAAGTAATGGTGCATCATCATGCTGTGGCAGGCAATACCTGGCTGGGCTATTAGACCATTTCTCTGCCTAAAGCAATTCTGGGAAGACGGGTACCAGCTGTTCCCCTGAGTTTCTGGGCACAAGAGGGCTTGAAATTCAGGTCGAAATTAGAGCCTCGGCAGGGAAAAATGTCAGCTGAGTTAAAATGAATGAATAGAGCAGCACTGTGAATTTTCATTTAGTCAGAGAGGTGTTCATCCAAGAAGCCAAGGAACCTAGGCATGGAAACCATACAAGTGGAAAGAATAATTTTCTTCTTCGGGGTGATTAATAGCGTCCCAAAAAGACGTTTGGAGAATGTCACTCCAAAGAGGTGGCTTCGAAAATCATCTTTGCTTTTTCCTAACGCCTCCTTTTTCATCTCGCATGAAACCCAGGCATGATTAATAGTGTCCCAAAAAGACGTTTGGAGAAATGTCACTCCAAAGAGGTGGCTTCCAAAATCATCTTTGCGTTTTCCTAAAGCCTCCTTTTTCATCTCGCATGAAACCCAGGCTGAGCTAAAGCGAGATGCTGAAGGAGATTGTAAAAAATACATTCAGTCTCAGGAAGTGAGAGCTAATTTCAAGCCCTGCTTCGCTTTCTGTGTCTCTGCCAATCGCTCAGGCCTGCCATGCTCGTCTCCTTCGCTAACCAGCTTTCTGCTTTCCTTGAGTTTGTGACGATGACTTGCTTATATCTATATATACATATTGATATATAGATATAAAACAGAGATTTTTCCGACAATTCTGAGACTCGGTTCTTGCGTCGCCTTTTTCTTCCCGTACCAAAACTAACCAATGGCTGAGTTTCTAAACCTTTTCTGCCAGGTGGTGCTGCTTTTTTGTCTGTCTGGCGTCCTTCAGCCTGCTTTCAAATGGCTTTGTGCTTCATAACCTCTGTGCTTTGAGTAAAAAAAAACCAGAAAAAAATGAAAAAAACAAACAAAAGAACCTCAGAAAGCTGGGTGAGGTTTGTATTAAACTTCCCAACAACCCTCAGGTAGTTTGTACCTTGAGTTTCTGTGTGCGTCTTCAGCCTGTGTTGGGAAAAAGTGATGAGAAAGTCACCCTTGTTGAGGCAGAACTAGTGGGAGAAATATCTCCTTGGAGAGGTATCCATCATCTCCTAGCTTCTGCCCAGGTAGAGCTTCACAAGATGAGATCCATAGCAATGTTCTCCTCACAAATTGTCCTTCTTCAGAATCCTGTCCCACTTGCCAAAGCACCCCAACGCTGTAGAAGAGGTGGACTTAAGCGGAAGGCTTGGCCAGTGGTTGGGCAGTGGAGCGGGCTGGTGGTTCTTCCTGCCCCCTCAAATAACGCAGAAAAGCCCCAAACTGATGCTTTGCATCTACAGAGGACAGCACAGGTTAACCCAGCCTGACAGCCAAAAGCAGACAACTGAAGACAGCGTATGTTTTGAATTCTAAATTTTGTTTATTTTTTACCAAACTTTGCTGGCTTTTAATTAGCCGGAGTTGGCTGCTTCACTGCCCACGGACGAAGAGCTTTTGATAAAATCATGGTGGATTATCTGAGAGTAACTTCAAACACGTATATGCCTGTGCTTAATATTTGTGTATAATTTTTTTAAAAGGTGTATTGCCCTGTTCTTGCTTTCTGAGGTCCTTTCTGCTGCCACCACCAACCATCCACCCAACAGACATAATTAATGAGGAGGAAAATATCTGAAGCATGGGGGGTTTCTTGTTTGTTTGGTTTGATTTTTAAATTTAAGGCTCTTTGTGCTCTTTTGTCTTAACCCCAGATGGATCTTCCTTCTTTTTACCTGTCTGAGTTACGCTTGCAATTACCCAGCCAGGGTTTTAATGAGAAATCTCTGGCTTCTGTACAAGCAGCTCTGCAAAATTTCGCTCTGCTTTCTTTTTGCATCTTCTCTTTTGGTTATCTTCTCCATGCCAGCAGTGCCAGCCAGCGCTACAGATACTTCTGGAAGGATAATCAGTGGGGTTTTCTGCTGGCTTTGAGGACTTTCTGCTTTTCTGTGCTCCTTCTAGCTCCCTATCCCAGCTTTTAGTGACTGCGTGATCGTCCTCATTAAACTGGAGGTGAAGAGCAGCAAAGCGGTGTTGCCCCGAGTTTTGTTGGGCACCTTGCTCTTCTGCCAACCCTCCTTGGGTGGAGCACACCGGGATCTGGCGAGCTACAGCTAGCTTGAAGGGTGGACTTGTTCAGTAATTTGATTAATTTTTTAAAAAATTATTACTGAGTTTATCAGGGACGGTTGAGTCCAAAAGAACTACGTGTTTGAGCTTAGATATGTTAGTGAACTTTGATTAAAGGAACATTATCAAGCTTTTTAGGAAAGAAATTTTTCTGATTGGCCTTTTTTTGCTCAATCACTGATATGGATTTTTTACACCAAAAAACTCCACATTTCGTTGTTAACGAAAACTTGATGGAAGAATCCCAGCTTTCTCATCTTGGTTTTGCTGGGCCCATACCTAAATCCTCACTCCGAGAAAGTTTTCATGGTCCTCGCATTGCATTCGGCCAACAAGGGTTGCTCCTTGGGTTGGTGCCCCTCACGGCTGATGTACACGATAACCCCTTCTCAAAACCAATCCTGTTGAGTTCTGCAGATTTATTCATCTCCAATCCTCCCCCAAAAGAATTTAAAAAAAAAACCAACCGCAAAAACCAACCACACCTTTAATAGCCAAATAAAGGTGATAGTACCCCAAAAATGGGTCTTAGAGGTCTCACTGAGCAGCGTGAGGCGGTGGCAGTGTGAAGAAGACACCCCTTGACAGTGTTCCTTTGGAAAGTTCGTATCCGTGCTTTCTGATGATTTAACGTGTTGGTATGAAATGCTTGCGGATGTGCCGGCACAAGGTAACTTCTCGGTGACCTCATCACGCCTCAGCAGGAGCAGGATATATCCCTGGACTTGGCTGTTTCCATGGTGTCATCTGTGTCACCTCCACCCCACGGTCAGAGCTGGGCCACTCAGACTCCTCTTGGCCACGCGATGATGGTTTCTTCAAACTTTTGACTTTGAGCTCATCCTACCTCGCTCCAGGCTCTGTGTCCTCTGCTCTCGAGGAGAACAGAATCCTTGCTTAATACAAATAACTCCTAATTTTCCTTTTAATTGCGGCTCTGGGATGTGAGATGAGATTTCGAGATGGCCGCATCCAGGAGCATCTGCATGAGGAATTGCGGATAACACCTGGCAGAAGCATGGAAAGCATTTTAAAAAGCAGTTAATATGCGTAAAAATTTATCCAGCCACCTATTTTTGGCCTGAATAATCTGGGAGTGGTTATAAAGGGATTAGGTTCTGGCTAATGAGGATTGTAAGTGGGGTTGGAACATGGTCCATCCCACTGCTCCCGCGCCACGACACTGAGTCTAGAGGAAACCGAAGTTAAATTGTGTCGAGTGCGAAAAAAATGCGCGACCCTTGAGCTCTCGTGTCCTTTGGGCTGGTTCTTTTACCCTCTCCTGAGACCTGCTTATAAACTCTCTCTTCTCTCTGTTTTTTTTTGTTTATTTGTTTTTTGTTTTCTATTTTTTTTAATTTTTATTGTTTTTATTTTGCTTCCCAAAGGGCATGATGATGCAGTGCCATGTGCGGTTTTGAAAAGTGTGGATAGTTTTAGCTTTCTCCATCACCCAGTTCATCAGAGGAGCTTAGAGATCCTGCAGAGATGCAAGGAGGAGAAGTACAGTAAGGCTCCACCACCCGCCCTCCCCTCTCATACTACACTCACACGCCAAAGAAATGGAAACCAAGTGCATTTGGGTTAAAAAAACCCAACAACTCGAGGAGCCTTCCAGAATGGAACAGACAATTTTGGGCCCAGCTTGGTTTGCAGAGTTAAAATTAAGTGCAAACCCACGGTGCCGGAGGAGTGACATCGTTTTGTCGGTGGATTCCTGGGTCGTGTGTCGACGTTCAGTCAAGAAGCTGGATTTTGTGTGGTTTGTTGTCGTTAATTATGATACTAGCAGGAGGAACATTCCTGGCAGAAGGCACGGGGCTGATACAGCTGGAATCTGACTTGATTTTGATTTTATTGGGCTTTGCAAATGATTTTAGCCCGTGAAAATGGTGCCTCTGAGGGCTTTTATTTTAAAACTGAAGCAGTTGGTGATTTTTCTTTTTAGAGAAAAAGATGTACTTGGTCTCCATTTCTTCTTCCTCACTCCTCTGTCACTTAATAAACTCATCCTGCATGACAACATCAACACTATATATTACATAATATATATTAAAAATATATCTATGCAGTGCTCATATCTTTAGATGCATCATTTTCCTGCCCTTATTATCTTCCATCATATTGCACATGAAAGCTCACAGAAATAGAGGGAAAACCCTCAGCCCGAGTTGCTTAACGTAAACATCACACAACTTGGGAGTAAATGCAAAAACACCCGGAATTTTTCTGCAGAGCTGAGCGCGGTAAGTGCAGTGATTGCATGCTCGATCTTCACAGATAATGCTTTTCCTGCTCGAAATTTCATATTGGATTTGAACACTTCCTGCAGTGTGTAGAGTTGAGGAAGCAGGGGTGTTTTAATTCTTAATTTAAGATTTAATTCTTATTTTTAGATTTTAATTCTTGGTTTAGAGTATGTTGTCTTTTCCTACAAGTTCCCCCTATTGCTACGAAGAATTATAAAGCTGCAAGACAGACACTAGATTTTGCTGGGTGGTGTTTTGCTAAGCAGCCATACTGATACCACTAAGAAACTATTGAAAAGAAAGGCAATTCTCAGTAATTTTAATTGCAATTAATTAATCAATTTTAATTTGTTAAGTTAGCAGGGTGAGAAGTTAATTTGCAGGCTCTTAGGTGCAAAAAGTGGGATATTCATACAACTTAAGAGATGCTTAGAGCTTTAGTTAAACATGAAGTTGAGCTCAACGTGTTAAGACCTCACTTCTTATAGACCCATCCGCACTCTTTGTAAATCGTATATCGGAGTAAATAGTTCTTTTCAGCCCAATTATTTGGATTAGGTCGTGTTTGGGACTATCTCTTTCAGGGATTTCTTTGCTGGGAAGTGCAGGAGTGTGGAGGAGGACAGAGTTTGCTTGAAAAAAGGGTGCAGACTGAAAAAAAATGTTTAAAATACCTCTGAAAGCCCATTTTTCATGAAATTATGCAGGCTAGAGAGACTTTCTGAACTTTAATGGGAAAGTATAGAGACACTTCAAGTCTATGAAAAAGTAGGCACAGTGAGACAGGAGGTGCTTTCTTGGTGTAAAACTAGCTACAAAAACTAGTAACTAGCTTCAAGACAAGCTGTTGTTCTGTCTCGACAGGTAGAGGACGGTAGATGTCCCGTTAAAGGGATGTCACTGGTTGAGGTTTGGTAGGAATTCATTTCATTAAAAGTTTTAGGCTCTATGGTGGGTCTTCAGGTCAGCAGGACTCACTTTGCCTTCATCTTCAGCGTAATAAGATCCTTAGGAAACCTGCTAGCTGAGGCTGTATAAAATAGGAAAATGATAAACATGGGGAGGATATGCTGTTACTTCTTCCAGTTCTGTCACAAACAATAGTTTAGACCTCTTTCTTTTTTCAGGGGGGTTTTTTTTCCACTTTTTTTCCCACTGCAGAAATATCAGAGTAAAATAATAGACTTTTTTTTTCCCCCCACATTGTTCCCTGTCTCACAGCAGCGATTTCGAGACAGTTAAAACATTGTTCGGCTGTTTTCATGTCAAATGGGAGCTGATCGGGTCTTTAAGTATCTGTGGGTTAGCAACTTGAGAAGTGGTTTCGCTGTCTGCGAAAATCGTCTCCTGTCTTCCTAAATGCTTGGTTACAAAACATTTCCACTTTGGGGAAGACGACAGCTGGAAGCATCTGCTTCTGTAACCATGCCTGATAACTTTTGGGGCTATTTATTAGATAGAAATTTCTCTAAAACTGCTCCTATCAAAGGATATCAGTTCAAGAGGCAATAATCCCCCCTCCTCATGCAGTATATCCAGCTTGCTATCTGTATCCCTTCCTATCTGTAGGAAGGGAAGGAGCACACGAGGAACAAATGACCGTTTTTCCAAATTTACCCCACTTACATCCGGGTGTTTTGCCTGACTAGGTTGTCCCACGCAGGAGGGAGAGCTTGGGAATACTTTGGACGTGTGGGACATGGGGGACCAGTCTCTGCTTCCTTCAGCCCGCTTACTTCCAGGCTGGGACACCGTGTCCCTAACGCATGGTGCATGCGTGGGAGCAGAATTAGGAGGACTCGAGCAAACAGTGTTACTCATAAGGGTGATGACTCCACGGCAGAGAGATGGAACTTCGTAGACGATGGATATGTCGCCATCCTTGGCACCCTTGTGGGCCCAGCATGTGCCATGACACGTACATGCTTGTCAATGCTGTTATGGCTGTTCTAATTGCCTTTTGGTGAAGAGCCAGGTTAGGAACTTTTTTTTTTTCATGTGCCGCTTTAGGTATTACTCGGAAG
>NW_009704194.1:48796-74359 GCF_000703405.1 Apaloderma vittatum
GGACACCGCTCTCAGATCTCCAGGGAGTCAACACCATCAACGAGAGGCCCCAGCGGTAAGTCTCTTGCTTCTTCCGTGGCACGAGAAGGAAATCTAGATGATCTTTAGGGTCCTTTCCAACCCAAACCATCTGAGGATTTTATGCTGGTGGCTGTAGGCACCACGAAGCGTGGAGGACCTGGGGCTTGAGATAATCCTTTGTCAAATGGTTGCTTGTTTTTACAGGAACGGAGCAGGTTGGCTTGAAAATGGTTCGATTTTTACAATTTTTGTGTGTAGTTTTCTTTTTTAACCCTTCCTTGAAGGTTCTGGCCCTTCAAACAACTACTTAATGAGATCTTTTTGCTCATGAGTCAGGTCCACATACTGAGGTGCAGATCTACGTCTCTTCTGCACAAGCTTTTCTAAATCCATGTCATCTGCTCATCAAGCAAAACGTCTTTGTTTCAAAAGGATATCTGGATGCTGATCCGCCTCCTTTTCTCCAGCTATTCTTCTAGAACAGTAGTGCCTTTTAGCATCTGGCTTTGCTCACCATGTGAGAGACAAGAATGTCCCTCTTGCCCTGAATTTTTTCCCTTTGGGAGCGGTGGGGGCACCCTGTGGAAGGAGAACCGAATATTCTTGTCTCGTTACAAGTCAGCTTATTTTCAGCTGGACATGGTTTCCATAGATCTATTGGATTGAACTCCTAAATTTGTGCCGCTTCTCAAGTTTGGGCAGAAATCCAGCTTGTGCGAGCCATCTCACCTTATGGTAGGAAGGTGATGCAACTCACGTTGTCCTCACATCAGTCTTTCTCACCCCTCCTTTTCTTTCTCCTAATGCCATAGCTGCTAATCTCTTGGGTTATGATAGCAGGTACATGATAACATTTGAGGTAGAGAAGGTTGGTGTCTCCAGAGGTGGTGCTCATTGTTTTTAGCATCTCTAGCTGCACAGGTTTCTCTACTTGTGACATAACATGAAACTTTGTCCCTGTGGAGATCTTCACGTATAGGTAAGCTCTGTAGTTCCTCTAACCAAGCCCTCAAATATGACGTTGGCACATGAAGAACATCTGTGAAGTGAGAGGGAGCTTTTCTTGCCTGTCCAGTCCTCAAATGTCATCTGTGCCCCTTTCCTCAGAAAGTCCAAACTGGATCTCATGAGATCTCTAAAATCCAGCCCGCACTTTCCAAGTAGACAGATGAGTTCAATACCTTTGCTTGCGGATAATTTTGAGCTGGAGAGTCGTTATCTTGAGCCAGAGAGTAGTGATTTTGATCTGAAGGATCATATCACTCTGGATAAATGTTGGCATTTCAGTTAAATTGCGCTTGTCAAACGGGAAGGGGCGAAGGTAACACCTGTAGAAGAGAGATTTACTTTTAACAGCTTCCCAGCAGATAAACTGGCAAGTGATTTACAGAGCCAAATTAAACAGGAATTTGCTTTCAAAGCTGTCTCATGATCATGCGGTCGCTGAGAAGCCTGCATTGTACATCCAGCCCACAGGATAGCCCAGGGCTTGCTTCTGAAAGCAAATTTGAGGCATGACATCATGCAGGAAGTTACTGCGGAGGGTTTAGCAAGCCAAGCACTTGCCTCTGATCTCAGAAGAAAGCCGGGACGGGTGGTTTGCACGTGCTGGGGATAACTGGAATTGATCAGCCTGGCTTGAAACAGTTGGTTGGGCTTGGCGAGATGAGTGACCTCCCAAGTACCAGATAGGCTCTGTCGGTCAATGTGCGCATCTGTCCATCCTAAAGTGCCCATAATAAACAAACGTGGGTTTATCTCTTTTTGGGTTTTGTTTTCTTTTTTTCTCAAAACCACATGGGGATTCCTAGGGTTTTCTCTTCTCCAGTCTTATTCAGAGTCCATCTATCCAACGGCTGATCTCAAGCCTGAGAGCTCGCTGAGGTTGGCCAGGTTTAATGATGGGTCATAGATCCCAAAAGTGACTATTGAGGTTTAGTGGTACCTGTCAACTGGTGATTTATTTTATTTTTTTTAACCCTGCAAATAGGAGGTTTTTGATTGATGGCACCTTAGAAAGAAGGTGGACAGGAGAGATCGCCTGGATATGAAAGCCTGTCATCGGCCTTCGTTGAACCAAAGGGGCTGTTTTAAAAGGATGCTCGGCCAGGGAGTTATTTTGCTGGGATTCATCCTTCCTTATCACCCTCTTTCTCCTCCGAGGGTGGGGTTTGGGTTCCTCTCGCCATTCCTTTCCATCCTTCTGCAGGCAAGCGAGTGTTTCTGGAGACCAAAGCCACTCCACTCTGTGGTGGAGGGGACGAACCCAGGCAAGCAACATGTGATTGGGTCCCAGAGAGTGATTTTTGGACCAACCCATCAGTCCAGCTGGGGGCTGGTATCGTTCATTGGTGGCAAATAACTAATTTGTGGCAAATTATAATTGCTTTTTCTTTTCCTAATGAGCTAATGGTGAAGTCGCCATCCCTGGAAGTGTTCAAAAAACATGTAGGTGTGGCATTTCGGTACATGCTTTAGAGGTCATAGTAGTGCTGGGTTGATGGTTGGACTAGATGATCTTAGAGGTCTTTTCCAACCTTAATAACGGTTCTATGATAGCATGAATTTGAAAAGACAGAGAAAGACAGAGCTGGCACCAGCATCATCTGAAGTTGAGGCTCTTCGTGGTGGCAAGGCTGATGGTGAAGGTCATCGTCTCGCATACTTTGGACAGCTGGGGTGTCTGCAGACCTAAGCCTTGCTGCTGGGAGAACTGAGAGCTCTTATTCTCCTACTGATGGTTTTTGATCCTTTAATGAATACTCAGTTTTTAAAACGGTGCTTTATGTGGTGTCTGCTGCCACGAACTTGCCCTACAGGAGTGGATTTACCATTAAAAGAAGAAAGCAGCAACTCATATCATTCTATGAATCTTATTTTTCATTTTGCCGCAGAAACGAGATGTTGTGGAGGTTGTTGGGTTTTTTTAATGTCTTCCTAACATGGCACGGTGTCTGGTGTTGCAGCGATGCCTACGTGGTCGGCTGGAACGGCCGGGTGGGGATGCGGCACAGCAGGCTCGCCAGTCCCAGCACCTTCCTAGACAAAGACGGGATCTTCGTCAACACGACCAACAGCAAGCTGCTGGAGAGAGCCCACGGCATCCTCATGTCAGTGCGAAATGAGGGCATTTGGGCATCATTCCCGGGGCATAACGGGCAGCAAGGATTGTTAGAGAAATGTAAAGAGGCACAATATAAAAATATCAGGGATATAAGTAGACTTTGAGATGTTTTGTGGTTGGGTCAAGGCGAACCCTCCACAATTTATTTAACTCTTAATTGTTCAGATGGAGGGAAGGGAGAGAATGACTGAATCTGCCAGTCAAACCAGTCTCGAGATGTGACAGTGATGCAACACAGTTGCAATTTTTAATGTGATATCAAAGTTCCCATGACGAATTAGGTGGAGAAACGATGTCAACGATTCACATGGCAGAAAGTTCAGAGAACGTGGCTGAGGTGGCTCAAATTAACACAAGGGGATGAAAAAACAAGGGAGGGTGGTCAGTTGGTTTGCACCGCTCCCTTGCACATCCCAAATTCCCGGCATCCCCATCCTTTCCAACCTAATGATCCCCCTGGGTCAGCTACCTTCCTCTCCAACCTCTGCCGCTAAATTTATAAAAATGAGTTTGCAGCATGTGGGAGCAGCCTGGTTTCAGCAGAGATTCTAGGAGGCAGCCACTAAAAGGGGATTTGAATTATTTTCATCAACTCCTCTGTTCTACAGTTGCGCACGTGGGTTAACCTGAGCCATTTATTTCTCTCCCCAGGCGAAATAAGAACTTCAAAGCCAAACCCAATCTCCCAAAGGTGAGCAAGAAGCAGCATTTTGTCCTTACTGATCTGCAGGTTAATTCTGTAGGTACAGTGGTGAGGTGTAAGGAAGACCGCTTGTGTCTACATCAAGGTTTTGGCCAACTCAGCTCTGTTCAGGGCTCTCTAATTTATACAAAACCCGAAGGGTTTCAGCCCTGAAATGAAATGGGAATGATAAGATCGGGTTCTTCTCGTGTTTATCAAGGACCTCTCTTTTTCCACAGCACATGCTGGATGTGAAGTCCCTCAAGCACCTAACCAACCTGACGCTCCACGACCGCATTACCAAATCTCTCCTCCACCTTCACAAGAAGAAAAAACCTCCCAGCATCAGCGCCCAGTTCCAGGTAATCCCTAACCTCTACATTCAAATCAAATTCCTGCTCCGTGTCCCCAGGGTGCCCAGTAGGACACTTGTGGGCCCCATGGTTGAGGACATGAGTGACCTCACCACCATGAGTGATGTTTTTACTTGCATTCAGCGTTTGAAATTCAATCTGCCCTCAAACCAGCTGGGACGTGAATTTTATTGGGGGGCAGAAAGATCAAAATATTTGCTGCGCTATCTCCAGGCAGAGGGAGGAGAATCGAGAAGAGGGATCAATATGGCACTTGGCATGTTGTCGGTGCTGCAGAGCTAGGTGCCGTGAAAAATAATCCTCCAATGCATAGAGATAAATATATGTATAGATAGATATAAAAATCTATGTGTACATAATTGGCAGAATGTGCGTCTGTGTGTGTATATATATATATATATATGTGTATGTAATATATATATGTATCTATGTATATATACAGGTTAGTCTAGTCCGAGGCTATACTGCTTTAAAACACATTTCTGCAGAGTTTAATTCATACAAGATCATGAAAATAGGGCTGTCTCGGAGTGAAAAGCCTTCCTGAAATCTTTTTTATCCTTCAAACGAAACTCTGAGGAAGCCTCGGGGAATGCAACTGAGATTTTTTTGTGTATCTTTTTTTTACAGCACATACAAATAAAAGTTTGCTAAACGCTCTAAAAATTTCCCCACCCCTATACAGCAACACAGATCATTCCCATACCCTTCTCCTTATGCTTCCTGATGTTCCCCAGCAAGAATTTTACTCTGTCCTTTTTTAATTTTTCACTTAAACAAATTTTTTGTTTAGATGAATATTTCGAAGGTGGAGATAGCTCTGCTAGGGCCTTGCCCGCTCCTCCTTTTAGACACACTCCAAGAACCCCAGCCTTAATTTCATTGAACCCCACTCAGAGAGAAGCATTTTCCTGAGCAGGGTGCAAGCTGTCAAGGTGGCTTTTATTTTTCTTTACGGATTCCTGCGGACCGGAGCTGAGGATTCCCCCGACTGTCTGCCATGCATACAGGATGTAGATAATTTTTTGCTCAACATGAAAGGTTTCCTGTGAAAGGCAGCTTTGAAAAATGATCAGAAGAAGGAAAGGCTTTTCCTGCACGCAGATATGTAGGCAAAGTGCTTCTTTCTAATATTGAAATATCAAAAATTCATAACCCTGCTTGTAGCAAATATGGGACAGAGTATCTTTTGCACAAATGAGATTTAAACTGTTAAAATCCTGAGTAATCAACTCTGGAGCATATTGCTAACACTGTCTCAGCTTGGCAACAGTTATTTTGGGGAACAATTTCATGTCTGCCTGGTTTGCTCATGATTTATTCCAATTTTTCTCTGGTTTAAGGGCTTGGATTTTACTTATTCATCATGGTCTTCTCTGTTGCAGGCGTCGCTCAACAAGCTGATGGAGACCCTTGGCCAAGCAGAACCATATTTTGTCAAGTGCATTCGATCCAACGCTGAAAAGGTAAATCGTGTCCCATGAAATCATCTTGAGAATAATTTGTAAAATTTTACAGAAGAAGAGGAAATGAAGTTGGATTTAGAAGATCTCTGTATAGGAGATCCTGGCGAGATTAGTTCGGTTCCCGGGGACCCACGTTTGCTCCCTCCCCTCACGTCATTGTCAGTGTCGTGCAGATGGGCTACATCTGCTGAACGCGGTTATCCATCTGCACGCTTAAAAGCTTCGGTTAAAGGAAATATTTGATCATCCTTGGCCTGGTTTTTGTTGGGGTTTTTTTTCCAGCTGCCCCTGCGCTTCAGCGACAGCCTGGTGCTCCGGCAGCTGCGCTACACGGGGATGCTGGAGACCGTTCGCATTCGCCAGTCGGGATACAGCTGCAAATACTCCTTCCAGGTTGAGTATTTTGCCGTCTTCAATGTCGTTATCAGAGTCATCTGAAAGTTGCCAGCTTGTCATTATTTTGGATTTTTTTTAACAAGGCAATGAATTCTCACCTTTTTTTAACGAGCTTGTGCACATGTTGTTCCTTTCATGCTTTGCCAGGGCCAATCTGTTTCCCACTGGCAGCTGCTTTGGACCAGACATAGTTGCCTGTTTAGCAAACAGCTCGATTTGATTTTATTTTCTGCTGTGAGCTTGGCTCCTCGGGAGGGTCTCTGCTCTCTTACCTCCTCTGCTCTTTTGAATCCTCACAGCAGTAACCCATGGACCATCTCAGAGATGCTTTGCAGATGCCATTCCATAGCAGCCGTTGCTGAGGAATTGGAGTGTTTTTCATTCAAGATGACCCCGTGGGTTCTGCAGAACGTCTCCTCCCACGCGAAAAGACGTTTGAACATTGCTGGGGTCCTGCTTTGATGTGTTTCCCATCAGACCATAAATGATGGATGAGACTTGGTGTTATCCAGTCCATTAAATGCTATCTGTACTCCTGCTCTGCCCTAGAGAACCCAATTTGTGTGACCCAGTGGAGCAAATCTGTTATTTATGGAAGAAAGGGACATGGCAGGACCCACCTAATCAAATCTTGGTGATTCTTTTTTCCCTTCTCAGGATTTTGTGAACCACTTCCATGTCCTTCTGCCGCAAGGAATCAGCCCGTCTAAGCACAATATCCATGATTTCTTCCGGAAAATAAAACTCGATCCGGACAATTACCAAGTTGGAAGAACAATGGTAAATGTTTATCCTCGGCTCAGACTTACCTTTAAGACGCAGATATGACATTTGCCTGCATTTCTGTCATAATGAGCTAACTTCCTTTATGTTTTTAATTAATCAAACTATTTCTCTTTTGTTTGCCAATGGCTTAAACAAAGCTTTGAACACGAAATAATGAGGAACGTTGCCATTAACTAAAATCAGGTGCTGAACTTTCTTTTGGGCATCTAGAATGCAGAAAACCAGGAGGATTGTTAAATTAGAATCATTGAATCATAGAATCATAGAACATTTTTGGCTGGAAGAGACCTTCAAGATCATCAAGTCCAACTTTGTCCTAGCCATTTCAACACCATTAAACCAAATCCCTCAAGGCAACATCCACCCATCTCTTAAACACCTCCAGGGATGGCAACTCAATCACCTCCCTGGGCAGCCTGTTCCAATGCCTGACAACCCTCTCAGTAAAGATATTTTTCCTAATATCCAACCCAAACCTGAATCTGGTGCAACTTAAGTCCATTACCCCTTGTCCTGTCCCTTGCCACTAGGGAGAACAGCCCAACTTCCGCCTCGCTACCACCTCCTGTCAGGGAGCTGTAAAGAATGATAAGATCTCCCCTCAGTCTCCTCAGATCCCAGATCCCTCAGCTGTTCCTTGTATGACACACGCTCCAAATCCTTTACCAGCTTGGTTGTCTCTGTACCCTCTCCAGCACCTTAATGTCCTTGTAGCGGGGGGCAAATTGTTTGCCCCATTGTCTCAGAAGCTTTCCATGCTTTTTTGTTTTCCTTTTTTTGGGGCCAGGTTTTTGTGAAGGAGCGGGAGCGGCAGCTTCTGCAGGACCTGCTGCATCAGGAGGTGCTGCGCCGTATCAGGCTACTGCAGCGCTGGTTCCGCAGTGTGCTCTGCAGAAGGCAGTTCCTGAGCTCGAGGCGAGCTGCGGTCATCATCCAGGTAAGTGATGGCGCCTGATTTCCTCCCGAATCCCGTTGTGTGAAGGCCATCTCCACCCAACATCTGTTACAAGATGCTGCCTGCTGTGTTCACAGAGGTTTTGGCGTAGTTACCAGAGCCGAAAGCGAGGGAAACCATCCCCGGACCCTCTCATCCTCAGCAAAGCCGCCGTTGTTCTCCAGACCCACTGGCGTGGCTTCGTGGAGCGGCGGAGGTTCCTGCAGATGCAGTTTGCCGCCCACCTCATCCAGAGCTGCTGGCGAGAATATGGCAGCAGGCGGCACGAGGCGGCCACCAGCATCCAGACAGCCTGGAGGGGACACCGCGCAAAGAAGTCCTACGCGGCTGGCAGGAGCAAAGTGGTCCGCTTGCAAGCGGCATGCAGAGGGTATTTGGCACGGCAAAGGTAAGGCCGTTGTAAAAATATAGAACATGTTTTACAGTGCTGCTCAGTGGGGAAGGGAGGTGATGTGAATTGCCTGTGGTGGCTTGCAGAGGATGGTGTCCCCTTGGAGGATCCCTGACCCTTTCCCGACCTGCCCTAATCCTTCGTTTGTCCACGCTTTCTAACAAAGGAGTTTATTTAGCTCTGGGGCCCGCTCTTAGAATAAGTAGAGCCTATTTCAGGTCGGAGCACGTAGGCAGTGGAAAGCTGAGGTCGTAAATAATCGTGAGGTGGTGGATTTATTTTTTTTTTTTTTCCCCCTTGGCAGCAGCACCAGTTTAAGCAGCCTATTTTTAGCTCAGATTGCCTCGCCAATCTGCTTGCTGGGCTGGCTCATAAGGACAGGGGTTACCAGAGAGGGTTTCCAGCCATGCGTTGGCTTGCTGTCCCTGAGACAGGTCTTGGTTCCTTCTCTGGAGGTGCCACCTACAAAATGTGGAGCACCTTGACATAGGGTGGAAGATTTGGGAGCTGCAAAGAGCTCTTGGAGCGAGGTGCTTCGTCCCTGCTAGGTTGTAGCAGCCTGGGCACGATGGTGAAGACGGAGAAGCCAAGGGGATGCGATGGGTTAAGATCTTCTGGCTCTGTCCGCTTACAAACAAGCTAGACCGGGGATGGAGACTGGAGCTTCTGCTGTCAGCCTGAGAGGAGCTTTCAGGTGTGTCAGGGCAGTCCTTGAGCGGGAGAGACAGTGTGAGAGAAGGTCGAAAACCAAATGTGCCCTCATGTCGCACCAGATGTGCAAGGAGGGTTGCTTGAGCTGCCAGCGGTGGTGACAAGATGCCTTGAAGGGATGTCAGGGGTGCAATATGCTGGTTTTCTGCTTTCTTGCAGGTTTAGAGGTTTGAAAGAGCAGCGATTAAAAGAGACGCAGCTGGAGAACGGCCTGGAGGTTAGAGAAAAGGATGGCCTGGAGGCAGATGATGCTTTAGACATTAAGGGCTCTGATCCATCTAAGTGGGAGGACAGCTCCTTTGAAGACAGAGTGAGAGCTGTAGAGGAACATAAATCGCTGATGGAGAATAACCGGGTGAATCACATGGACCCGATGGATACTTCTGTGAATTTAGTGTGCAAAAGACACGAGAGAGCCAGTAGCCAGAGTGGGATGGAAACCGAAGAGGAGGTCGTTGTGAGAGAGAGACCAAAGTCGCTGGAGGATCTCAACCAGAAGAAAGTGGTTCGGGCAAAAAGAGAAAGCCGGAGGATGCGTGAACTGGAGCAGGCAAAATTTAGCTTGGAGTTGCTCAAGGTCCGGTCCACCAGTGGGCTGTCGCCTTCAGAAGAGCGGCGGTGGTCCACCGAGCTAGTTTCTGAGGCACTTCATTCCCCTCAGGGAACCCCGGAGAGCGAAAGCTCCCAAGGGAGCTTTGAGATGTTAAGCTGTGAAGATACCCCAAGCAATAAACTTGTTTCCTTCGTTTTAGATGAGCAAGACACACGGTCATTTCCCGCTGACTCTTTGCCTAGCAGTCCCCGGACTCACCTGCAGGACAAGTCTTTCTGCGCGGCAGATGTGAACAGCAACTTGCCTGGTTGCAAAAGGACGCCTTCGGACTTGGAGCTACCTGATAACCTTGCCATGAAGGAGCGCGTGGTCTGTGACCCCCAGAACGTCATACACAAGGCGCATCTGAGAGAAGCCTTCCTTGCCAGCAACCTGCCTACTTTCTACATTCCCTCACAAGACAACGTGAAGGCAAAGCTGATGGAGAATAACCTGAGGAACAAAACAGTGGAAAGAGAGGAGAGAACAGTCACATTCTCTGAGGTCAGGAAGGACTCTGAGCCAGACCAGGGCAGAGCCTTGGGAAGGGAGGAAGAAGAGAAGTCCACCAAGAGGGAGGAACGTGGGACGGCAACTGCGACACAGGTGCATTCTCCCGACTCTGTCATCAAGAGACTGGAAAAGCTCAACGTGGAGAAGGAGGAGCGCCAAAAACAGCTTCAGCTGCAAAATGAGAGGGAGATGATGGAGCAGATCCGTCAGCAGAAGGAAATTCTGGAGAGGCAACGCAAAGCCTTCGAGCAGCAAGGGAGGGTGGAGGCTTTGCAGAGGGATGAGCAGAGCAGGATGAAGGACTCCTCCCTCAAACCCACCAAAAAACCAGATGGCCGGCCTCAGTCGGTGCTCATCCTGCACCCCCAGAGCAGAGGGGACCAGAGCCCCACCGCAGGTGTGACTCCAACCTCATCAGTGGACATTAAAGGCCTCACCGTTGGGACCAGGGGAAGCTCTCCAGCCCACAGCACCCCCAAAGACAGACCTGTCAGCATGTTCACGGAGCGAAGAGAAGGTCCACTGGGATCAGTGCTGGAACCCCGGTGCCATTCCAGGCTGGCTCTGGACCCCAGGGACCTCCCGGCCAGCCACTTCTCGAGGACGGAGCGCCTTCGGCAACCCCGAGTGCCCAACCAGGCCACCGAGGAGACAAGGACAGGCGCTATGTTCTTCACACCAAAAGACAATCCCTTTGGCCTACAGTGAGTAAAAAGAGGTTGTGCTTTCTCTGTAGGCTTTTTGTTCTGCTAGAGACCACTTTATACAAATGGTCCAGAATGTGCAGAACCCCTAGTGAAATGAAGACGGGTTACTTGACAGGTAGAGGTGGTGGGCAGAGCTTCCTATCTTCTTGACCTTTGGTATTAACTAGAATCCTGATGAATTCCAAAACCCCCTGACCTCAAACTTATCGTTTGCTTGGGCTGCACGCTTGTACGCTCCTGTGAGCCGGCAGGACCTTTTAGAAGGTGAGACATCTCTGTTCTGTTCCGTTCCAGCAGAGAAGCAAATCATCAATGCCTTTCCAAGGGAGAAGTAGCTAAGAAGTCATTTAAGATGCCAGGGTCTGGCAGAGGAGAGGTAAGTCATGGCTTGCTTATTTTCTCTTTTAATTGAACAAGGGGAGAAAAAACCCAACCTTATTCTACCAGTTTTCCCTCAAAAGCTTCAAAGATAGGGAACTGTGTGTCCCATCTGTGGGGTGCAATGTCACACAGAGGTGTCTTAAGCTACGCTGTGATACCAGATGTGGCCAGGATCTCCTTTTTTTATTTTTTTTAAAAAAAACCTCTTGTTTTGTTGTTTTCTTTTATCATTTGGTCAAGCAGGTTCCCAGACCGACCCATAAAAAGAAAGCCCGCATGGCGCGGACACGCTCCGATTTCTTGACTAGAGGTACTTTTGCTGATGGGGAGGGGGATACGGAGGAAGATGATTACGATGGCAATTTTGAGTTTCTTCTCTCCTCTGAGCAACCTCCTCACCCCGAGGCGGTGCCTGCAGCCCGACTGGGGCAGGCTTGTTACAGTGACTCCGAAATGGTAATTTTTTCTGATGTGGTGGGGGAACTGAAAGAAGGGAGCGAGCGGAGCTGCGGGAGCCTTTCTTTGCTAACCCTTATCTGCACTGATCCCTCCACTCCTTCTTCCACCTTCCAAGGGTGCTGTAGGTGGGTAAAACTCAGCGAACACAGCAGAAACGGATGTGGCAGAGGGAAACCATTTGGGTTTCTTGGCCATGGGGATGTTCCTGGGCTTGACTGGAACAGGGAAGCAGTGGAGTCACCATTCCTGGAGGGAATTAGAAGCCAGGGAGATGTGGTGCTCAGGGACATGGTCTAGCAGCCGACCTTGCATTAGCAGTTGGACTCGAGGATTCTATGATTTAATATAAAAATGAAATGAAGGGTTTAAAAAAAACCAAAAAACAAAGCAAGCCCCAATCTTAGTTGGCTTTTTTCAAACACAGTAATTGTCCCTTGACAGGTCTGCGGGCCGCAGTCCTGTGCTACGTGAGCCTGTGCCGCAGGGCATTTACACCTCCGGCTTAATCTCCTGCCCGGATAAGCTACTTTTGGAAAATTACAAAGCGAGAGTTTTCAGGAGTGGAAGAGGCCAACAGATTCCAACCCACTCATTTATTTTTATTTTATTTCATTTTCCCTGAGATGGTGGAGATGTTCCCATATTAGTGTGGATAAATACCAGGAAGCGTCTTCTGCCCTGACAGCTCAAGTGGACTGTTGGGTCAAGCTGCTTCGGTGCTAGATGTGACGCTAAGTGTAAAAAACTGGGGAAAAAAAAAAAACAACCAAAAACCAAAGTCAGCAACTGTTTTTTTGTGTGGGTCTGGCAAACATTTCGTGCGATCCCAAAATCTGCTTTTTCAAGAAAGAAGGGCTTTCCATGACTTTTCTGTTAACAGCTTTTATTGTAGAGGGCAGATTTTTCCCATGATAATTTCCTTGCTAGAAGAGGGCAGAGATTTACAAATTCCATGAATTTTTAAGCTCACACTTGATAAATTTGCAGGGGTTTTGAGCCAGGAATACTCAAAACCTGTTTGAAAGATCCAGCTCAGTCAGCTGAAATCGCTTGGCTGTGTCTCCACGCATCTCTCTGTTTGTAGAAAAAAAAATTTTATGTAGCAGAATGTAGCATTTTACTAATCCTGGTGGGAGCCCTGGGCAAGGGGCTGCGCCATGCTGTGTTCCTGGGGGCTGCCCTCTTACAAAGCATTGGATTTTATTTTTTTAGCTGCTGAAGTCTTTCCCTTCAGGAAAGCTTTGTCCCAGGGAAGGACCTGGCTTGTTCCAGCTCTTTGGAAAATGCTCCTCGGGACTCTGCTCACTGGGTTTAACAGCTCTCACCGCATGCTAGTAGCCATAGGTGCCAACCATCTCTTGTCTCTCTGTCCGTTTTTAGCTCTGCTCTCCAGCACTAGCTCTAACTGGTGGCCAGCACTTTCACCCTTTGTGTGGTCGAGTTCTGCTTTCTAGCAAACGCTAGCTGTGAAGCCATGCGCTCGGCAACATCCTGCATTTCCATTTGATTGGTTGTTTTTTTTTATTGCAGGTTTGGGATGAGCCCTTTGGCTTGGGGCTTTTCCAGGTCAGGATTGCTATGAATAGCAAAATTTAGGGACCACTTAGTCATCTTTATGAGCAGAGCCCTCTTGGGTGTTGGAGATGACGGAGTGTGTTGGTTTGGGTACAAACTCAAGTAGGTCGATGTCTGTGTTAGGGACATTAACTGTGTCTTGTGATGGTCACATGAAGACGAGTCAGGCAGCCACCATGGTTTCCGTGCTGGTGAATAGCTTATTCATAGAGCTTCTGCCCCCAGCTACAACTTTCCAAAAAAAAAAACCCTCCACAAACAAACCCTCTTTTAATGAGATGCTTGGCGGCCAAGGGCTGCTGGATAGATGAAAGAGATCACGTGTGACCTTGTGAAGTTGAGCATGTGACGGCTTCCCCAGCTGTGCTGGTGTGAACCTGCCTGGTTTGCACAACTGGTTTCTTGACCGTCAAGTCAATGATTGCGCATCACCAGCTGGTAAGTAGAGACCCACCAGAAACCGATGCTCCTGACATAAGTCTAGGCTATCCCGGAGCAGCAAAGACCAAGAGCATCTTCAGCCAGAGCTGAAACCCAAGGTGCACTAGTCTACAAGGTGGCTGCTGAAGGTACTCTCGGCTCCAAGATGCCTTTGTGGCTAAAATGCTTCCCGACAAGGTGAAGCTTTCAAAGATTGCTTGAGTATTTTGGCTAATGAGGATCCTCCAGCGATCCTCTTAGCCTGCCTGCCGCCATCAGTGCTTACCAACGTGCTTTAAATGGCTTTGAAATAAAAAAAACAGAGTAAACACCCCCACAAAACACTTTTCTTTTTTAAAGAAAACAAAAGCACTGAAAGAGATTAAAAGGTTGAAATTTATGTGTGATCATTGTCTAAGTGGATGAGCGACAGGAACAAGAAAGCCTTTGGTGGTTTAGGCTGTTTCTTGCTTTCCCAGTGACAATTTTGCCTTATGTGCTGCCATCTCCTGGCTGGTAGCGTGATTGGTCCAGGGGTGGAAAAGAAAAGGTTGGAAAAGAGTTTATGGGGTGACTCTCCTGCGGCCCATATTTTATATAGTTTTATTTGAAGTATTATTAATAGAAGAAAAATAAATGCTTAAAACCACTGTGCGTTCAGCTAAGACATTTAGGAAAAGCTACAGGAGATATTTGACCATCATCTCGATCCTTTCATATAACCCGATTCCCTGCAGTCCTCGTGCCGAAACATCCAGCTCCAAAATCACAGTTGCAATAGGAAAAACAAAAAATTGCTCTTTTTTTCTAAATACAGTAAGAGTATTTCTAGACAATTTCATGGGATCTCGTCGAGTTGAGTTATTGCAAATTCATTTCACTGTTAAAAATGATCCCAGGACACATTAAATCCTTTTATTAAAGCTGCAAAATTGCTTCTTTCGAAAGGATTCGTTTTGACCTGTCCTTTGCACAGAGGTCTTTGGTCTTCTTTCTGCAGTGAACTTGACAGGACTGTAGATTTTCAACCGTAGGCAGGTAGAAATAAAGGTGGAACAGATTAACCCTCTGGTTTTTGCTAGGGGAAAAAAAGAATAAATCAGCTGGCATCCCAAGAGCTGTCTCGTTTTGAAACGCTCTGTGCTTGGAATCATTACAGACAGCGCAGCGATTCGCCTCTGGGGAAGGCCAAACAAAACTGCACAAAACCATGTCTCAGGGGGAGATCGGGAAGCTGGCGGCCACACAGAAGAGCCTGGCTCCGGACGGGAGGTAGGAAACGTTGGCTGGAGACAGGAGACGAGCCCCTCCTGTGTCGTTTTTGCTCTTCATCACCTTGGTGAACTGCCCCAGCTCCTTTGGAGCTCTCCCAGCCAAAGCCATGGACATGTCCAATTAAAAGAGGAATCCTGCTCATGTCGTGATAAAAGTTTTGACGCCACAGGCCAGACATACCTTCCCGAACCACTTAGTTGCATGCGTGAAACTGGAGTTTCTTACCTTTCCTGAGGAATGAGTAGTAGCCTGGTTTTCCTGGTAGATGTTGCATGGATTTAAGTCCTTGTCAAACAGTACAAAGGTCTGGGAGGTTGGGGGTGGTTTTAGGTAGAACATTCTCCTAGTTAAAGCAATTCCTCTTCCTGCGACTTCTTTCCAGGCCTCAGCGAGCCAAGATGAGATTCTGGGTGAAGGGAAAGCAAGGGGAGAAGAAGACCCCAAGGGAAAAGCTCGCTACCCAGTCTGAGCTGCTGGAACTGTACGTGGAGCAAGAAGCCCCCGGGAGGGAGGTCATCTCTGGCTTGCAGCTTGGTGAAGGTAAGCAGTGGGGCAGTATGGTGCCCGTGTTGGAAGGAGCCAAGAAGTTGCGTTGGCTCTCGTGGCTGAGCAGAAACCCCGAGCAAGTCTGGCTTTACGCTCCAGCCAAGCGTAGCCCGATCTATAGAGGGTTGGGTGAAGGTATAGGAGAAGGCTGGCTTATCTGTAAGGTGAGGAGCTGTACAAAATGGAATGTGGTTCACTTCTCTTGAAGTTATGGACAGCGTCAACCGGAAGCAGCAGCAAGTAGGTTAGAGGGATCCAGAATGAGTCTTGGGGAATTCCGTGTCACTGATCCTTCCGGCAACCATCTGGACGTGGACAGATGTTTCCTCTCTTGATAGAGGAAATAAACAAAGGAGAAATGACATTTAATCTTCCCATGAATAGCTCCTCTGGCTTATTTCAATGCCCATCTCCCTGTTTTACTGGTACAATTATTGTCATTCTGCACTTCAATCTCCTCTTTTTTTGATTATCACCTGTAGAGTTGGGTCCTCACCACCTGACCCCTCCACGGAGTCCCGAGCTGTCTGGTATCTACCGGCGAGAGTTTAAGGAGAACAAGGAGCCCTCTCCCAAAGTGAAACGCAAGCGCAGCGTCAAGATCAGCAACGTGACTCTGGAGCCCGTGCAGTGGCAGAACGACTCGCTGCAGATCATAACCAGTGCGAGCGACTTGAAGAGCATGGATGAGTTTCTTCTGAAAAAGGTAACTCCTCTCCTTGCCACTACCTCTAAATCATAAGAGAGCTCCAAGAGCACAGCTGTTCTCCACAGCAAAAGTGTCACAGGTGCTCTTTGGTTTCCCAGATGAATGAACTGGATAGCGAGGACAGCAAGAAGGACACGCTGGTGGATGTCGTGTTCAAGAAAGCACTGAAGGAGTTCCGACAAAACATCTTCAGCTTTTACTCCTCGGCGTTGGCGGTAAGTGATAGGATAATGGGTGAGAAATTCCACCTCTAGGAAGAACAAGGAGCTTTGGGCCCTCCTGGTGTTGGAGACACTGCCGAGCCTTCCATTCCTGGCCTGCTCATCCCGAAGGATTGATGCTTTCCCTTCATATTCAGTCCCATGAGCTGTAAATTTGGATTAACTCTTCCTCATAAGCCAGTTCTCAGTGTACGTTGCGTGGAGACCTCTGATCGTTGGAAGCTGATCGAGTCGAAATAATTGTCTATAAAAATCGCTTTCCTTTCTGCTTCTTTTTCCTTAAAAGATGGATGACGGGAAAAGCATCCGCTATAAGGACCTCTACGCCTTATTCGAGCAGATTCTGGAGAAGACCATGAGACTTGAGCAGAGGGACTGGAGCGAGTCTCCAGTTAAAGTCTGGGTCAACACCTTCAAAGTCTTCCTGGATGAATATATGATAGAGTACAAACCCCTGGACTACTCTGTGGTGAAGGTAGTCGGCACTTTTCTTAAGCTCATTACAGACTTGAGAACTTTCTTTCCATGGGGCTGTGCTCTCTGTAGACATGTGGGAACCTCTGCTATCTTCTCTGCTTTGAGCTGAGGGGACAACGCAAGGCATGATTCATTGGCTGTGTTTTACTGGGCTCAGTAAACCCTGGTTCAGAGCTGGGCTAAGCTAGGTTTTGGCCAACATATAGATGTTGTCTCCAGAGCAAAGCCACAACCACCTGTGGATGGTTGGAAAGGCAACTCCTGGTGCTTCTCTTTTAGTTTTGGGGTTGGGTTTTTTCAGTCTTGGAGAGAAAGTGAGGGAGATACAAACTTTCTTTGTGTCTTGACCTCTTCCCGAGTGACCATGTAATTCACCATCAGTTGGATTGCAGGAGAAGGGGACAGGGGCAGTGGCTGTCTTCAGGGTCTATGTAGAGTTTTTAGAGCAATCAGAGCCACTAAATATGCTTAAATCTGTTTCTGATACCAGGCGCCGAAAACAGAGCGAAAAAAGAGAAGAAAAAAGGAAGTGGACGTGGTGAGTTGAGCGCTCGGTGCCTGCGCATTAAATACTTAATGCCTCCTTTTTCTCACCATCCAACCTTTCTTGTCGCAGGTGGAAGAGCACAACGGTCACATTTTTAAGGCGACCCAGTACAGCATCCCCACCTACTGTGAATATTGTTCCTCCTTGATCTGGATAATGGACAGGGCTTCTGTTTGTAAATGTAAGCCTGCTCTCTTTGTTCTTTTCTCGTGTGCTCGTGATGAGTTTTTTGGGTTTTGAAATTATTTCTGCAACTCCACTCTCAAATAAGTTGGGGTTTTTTTGAGGAGATGAGGAAAATGGAGAACTGATGGGAAAGACTGATCCATTGCTTTGGGTTTTCTTTGATTAGGTTGGAAGTATCAAGCCTGGGGTGTTTCAGGCTGATGTCTGCTGCAAGAAGATCACAAGTTAGATGCCTACTTTCAACCTCTTTGAGGATGTCCATGTTTGATAGCTCAGAGCGACTTGTGGATTATTTTCTGAGTTGACCTATCAGGGTTTTTATTAACGTTTCAGGGACTTAAATATGGACCGCTAATTTTAAAGGCATCATTTATGGAGGGGATTTGAGTAGATCTGATACAGAGTTGGCCCCCTGGAACTGTAAATTCAATGTACTTTTGACGTGCTAGTCCCTAGAGGAGCCTCTTCATTCACATTAACACATATTTCTCCAGCAATCTGGCTTTTGGGATCATTAAACGCTCTCTTTCTTGGTTTCAGTATGTAAATATGCCTGTCACAAGAAGTGCTGTCTTAAAACCACGACCAAGTGCTCCAAAAAGGTAAATATCTCTAAGTCCTTTTCTGTTGCTGAAAATCTTACAGACAGCAATATATTTCAATATATTTGTATTTTGAATATATACTGCACTCTTTGCTTTTCTGGGAGTGTTTCTACACTAACTGGGAACACATCAGAATGAGTTTCTGCTTTAAACTCTGAGAAGTTCAACAAGACCTCAGATTCTTTTCTTCTGAGCAACTCTGAGATGGTTCATTTCTTGGGGTTTCTCTTATGCTTTGGAAAAGAGATCTTTATTTTCTGGTGATGGTTGATTCAGTAACCATTCTCCTTGTCCCAGACTGGATCTGCTGCTCCAGGCCGATGGCGAGCTCAAGCAAATGCCAAGCTTGTCTCTCTCGATGGTCACAGAATTGCTTTTGCCGGTGCTTGCTCCTCACCTCAGAGCTACTTGATTTGAGGAAAATAGCATGTGGGTTCTGTAGCATTGCATTGAGCAGCCAGTGGTGAATTTCAACTGGTGGCTGAGACTAGATATTCCCAGGGTGGGGTTTTTTGTCCCCTAAGGCATGAAACACTGTGGGCGTCTTCCCTACATCATCTCACAAGGTTGACAAGATGGATGAAAGGATGACGTTGAGTGAGAAAGACAAAGATTAATAGCAAAAGAAAGACAAGGGAGAGGCTCCATCCGCTGCTAGACCCAGGAGGAAATATAGTGACAAAAGATGAGGATAAGGCTGAGGTGCTTAATGTCTTCTTTGCTTCAGTCTTTAATAATAGAAACACCTGTGCTGAGGGAAGCCAGCCCTCCAGGCCAAGACACAGGGGCCAGGAGCAAAGCGTCCTCCCCATAATCCAGGAGGAGGTCAGGGACCTGCTGCTCCACATCAGTGTCCAAAAAATCCATGAGGCCAGATGGGATACATCCTAGAGTCCTGCGAGAACTGGCAGGGATACTCACCAAGCCACTGCCCATCATTTATCAGTAATCTTGGCTGACTGAGGAGGCCCCAGCTGATTGGAAGTCAACCAGTATAACACCTGTCTATAAGAAGGGACGGAAGGATGATCTGGGAAATTACAGGCCTGTCAGTTGGACTTCAATTCCAGGGAAGCTGTTGGAGCAGGTCATCCTGAGTTCCATTATGCAGCACATGCAGGACAACGAGGTGATCAGGCCCAGTCTGCTTGGGTTTGTGAAAGGCAGGTCCTGTTTAACAAACCTGATCTCCTCGTATGACTGAGTGACCCACTTGCTGGATGAAGGAAAGGCTGTGGATGTTGTATACCTTGACTATAGTAAGGCATTTGACACTGTTGCCCACAGCATTCTCCTGCACAAATTGACTGCTCTTGGCTTGGATGGGCGTGCACTTTGCTGGGTAAAAAACTGATTAGATGGCCAAGTCCAACGAGTTGTGATCAACACAGTTAAATCTGGTTGCCGGTCAAAGGTTGGACTCAATGATCTTGAGGGTCTCTTCCTGCTGTTCTATGTTCTAAGATGCAGGAGTGGTTAGAAGGGGAGCTGTGACCTTGGGTCATGGTCACCACAATCTTGCTGATGACTGGGTTGCAGCATGTGCCATCTCACGTTCCTTTGGCTGGACATTTGCGGCAAAATTTTATTGGGTCTTTTGACTTTTCCCACCCAGGACCTCTCATGTGAGAGGACTTTGTTCACGTTTGAATTTGAGTTGATCTATGTTCTGTCCTCCTTCATTAGACCAGCTTGGACATCACTCAGATCAGCTGAAGAAGTTCCAACCAGCAGTTGGATCCAAGTGCTGCACCGACATTGCTTCCTAAAAGGATTTTAAACCTCTTTTACTTTCCTTTTTTCCCCTTCAGTATGACCCTGAGCTCTCATCTCGGCAGTTCGGTGTGGAGCTCTCCCGCTTGACCAGCGAGGAGCGAGCGGTGCCGGTGCTGGTAGAGAAGCTCATCAACTACATCGAAATGCACGGGCTGTACACAGAAGGCATTTACAGAAAGTCAGGGTCCACCAACAAGATCAAGGAGCTGCGGCAAGGACTTGATACGGGTAAAAAGACCAAGGGAGGGGAAAACCCACACAGGGAGAAAAAGCTCTGCAACAGCATGGTTGGATCATCTAGTCCACTAATGGCTTCATATTGATTGTTGCCTCTTGGTTTTTGTTCTTTCTTCTCAATCTCCTGCAATGCCAGACATCGATAACGTGAATTTGGATGACTACAACATCCATGTCATTGCCAGTGTGTTCAAGCAGTGGCTCCGAGATCTGCCCAACCCGCTCATGACCTTCGAGCTCTACGAGGAATTTCTGCGGGCGATGGGTAAGGAACTTCCTCCTTCACCATCTCGTTCCCTCAGCAGAGGAAAATGGTAGCTACTTTCAGCAACTTTTTGTTTATTATTTGGGCCCAAACTGTCTGGGTTTGCCACCTTTTCTGATTATTTTGGCCATAAGGGGTGTCTTTTTTTCACGTGGTTTGGTCTCACCTTTGGCAGCGCACCTCTGTGTCACGGTTAAAAAATTGAGCTCAAACTATTAGCCTGAAGATCCATCTTCTAAGTATTAAAAAGAAGGAGGCATTAAGCAGGTATTATTTTCAAGAGGAGGAAGAAGTAGAAGCTGCCCTTAAAAGCTGATGCTTTCTCCGCAGGCCTCCAGGAGAGGAAGGAGACAGTGCGGGGAGTGTATTCGGTCATCGACCAGCTTTCTCGCACCCATCTCAGCACCTTGGAGCGTCTCATCTTCCACCTGGTGAGGTATGTTGGACTGGTGCAGCTTCAGGCAAGGGGATGATGCTCGAGCATCCTTATTCCCAAAGAGCTGAGACTGAAAGCGAGTGAGCAAGGGAAAAGAAAGAGCTTTCAGGTCCATCAGGCCTCCCAGGAGGTGGCCACAGAACTATTTCTCCAAGCATGCTTGTATTCAGGAGCAAGCTCTGGTCAGTCGTGGTGCCTGCAGGTCCATGGTGCCTCTTGCCACTGCAGGGATGGGCTTTTTGGGTGGCAAACACTGGTTTGCCTGTCCTGGGAAGACCTGAGATGTCTTCGGGTTTTGGTTCTCTGTCGAGTAAAGATGGTAGAGCAGTGTGCTTGCTAGCAGAGCAAGATTGAGTCATAGAATCATAGAATGGCCTGGACTGGAAGGGACCTTAGAGATCACCTAATCCATGAGCAGGGACGCCTGTTAACTAGACCAGGTTACTCAAGGCCTCATCCAACCTGGCCTTGAACACCTCAAGGGAAGGGGCATCCACAGCTTCTCTGGACAATTTATTCCAGAGTCTTGCCACCCCTGTACTGAAGATTTTTTTCCTCAGATCTGATCAAAACCTGTTCTCCTTCAATTTGAATCCATTTCCCCTTGTCCTGACACTGGGCACTCTTGTAAAAAGTCTCTCTCCAGCCTTCCTGTAGGTTCCCTTCAGGTACTGGAAGGCAGTGATAAGGTCCCCCTGGAGTCTTCTCTTTCCAAGACTGAAAAATCCCAGTTCCCTTAGCCTGTCCTCACAGCAGAGCCGTAGAAACGTCATCTCCTCTGTTCATCTGTGTCCAAATGGAAGAGTTGCAGTGGAGGTGCCTCCACCTCTGGCTTCTCTCTTAATCCCGATGGGTTTTTTTAGGATTGCCCTCCAGGAAGAGACCAATCGCATGTCAGCTAATGCCTTGGCCATCGTCTTTGCTCCCTGCATCCTCCGCTGCCCTGATACGACGGACCCGCTGCAAAGCGTTCAGGACATCAGTAAAACAACGACGTAAGAATGTGATTAAAAAAAATTCAGGTAACAGAGACAATTATAATAACGGAAACCACCCAGTGAAGGAATTACCACCACTCTTTGGTTTCCAGATGGAACTTTCTGCCTCTGTGCCTTTCCACCAGGGCAGATCTTCAGGGGAGGCAAAGACAGCTCAGATCAAATTGTTTCCTCCTCCCATTTTCTCTTTTCTTTTTTTTCCTCAGTTGTGTAGAATTGATCGTTGTCGAGCAGATGAACAAATACAAGGCTCGTCTCAAGGACATCAACAGTCTGGAGTTTGCGGAGAACAAAGCCAAGAGCCGCCTTTCCTTGATCCGCAGATCAATGGTGAGATGCCAAAACCATCTCTGGTGACCTCCTGTCCTCTTCTTGCCCCTGAAGCAACCCTACCTTATCTTTTCCTGCTTCTCCCAGCCTCCCAAACCCCTCGCAACGTCCTGCGCCATCTCCCCCCGAGGACAGAAACCCTCAGCCCCATGGGGGCTCCTCGCCATTGCAGGGACCCAACATGAGGAGGTGGGAACGCTCTGTAGAAACGTGGTCACTCCCTCTTGGACGCTCCTGATCAACGTTTCCACCTTCATTTGAGCTTGTTCGCTCCACGGGAGACCTCGGACCATCCTTTCTCGTGCTCAGTCGCATTATCTGAACCCAGAAATGACCTCCCCAAAGGCTACTCCCACCAAAGCCTTTTTTTTGGGAGCCTCAAAACCCATCTCATCAAGCTTCCACGCTTCTGCGAGGCCAGTGGACTGCAGATGCACGCTGCACTTGGCTGCTTTTTTTAAGGGGAGGGAATATGAAACCCAAGCAGGGGGTACACTTTTGGGCTTTTTAAAACCCATAAAAATGAACAAACCCAGATTTTGGGTTGGTTTTTTTTTGGAGGGGCGACGGCATGTGCACTCTAACCTTCTGCTTTCCTTTTCATCTCCTCTCTAATCCAGAAACCCGTACTAATTGCGGTTAGATTTATGAGCATAACCCGCAGTTCAATCCCGGTATGTATTCACTGCAGCGCACCCCGTGCCAGCCGCCGCGTCCCTCCCGTTGTGTGTCACCGCCACTCATTCCAGCCCCGTCCCACCGGCCATTGTCCTGTGATGTTGCTCCGTCTCGAGCGTGTGTTGCTCCTTGAGGCCACCGTTTCTCTCACAGGTTCCCTGCCCCAGGCAGCAGGAGATAGGGACAGCCGGTGCTTGGCCATCCCCGCACGTGGCTCCTTAAGAAAAAACGCTTTCCACCCCTTTTCCTCTTCCTCCTTATTTTTTTTTCCAATTTTATTTTCTTTTCCCATCCTGTGCTTCCCTCTTTTCTGCTTTGCTTGACTCATCCCTTCCCACCCTAATTTCTGCTCGCTCTGGATGTGTTTCAATATCAAGTTGCTGAGGCATCCAAAGGTCTCCTCCACTTTCTTGGAGGAGGAGCACCATCACCTTGAACACAAGGTCAAGGACGCTCAGGTTTGAATTGGGAGGGTTCCAGCAGCAAACCTAAATCCATCCCGCCTCAGGTTGGAGTTCCTAGTGAGACCACAACAGGTTCCTGCCAGGTTCAACCCATGATGCTCCTCCCCATCCTTCAGCATCTGTGAGGGTCAGGCGATGGAGAAGAGCTCTGCTCCCCTGATGCTGTTTCGCGAGGGCACAAGTCCATGAGCCGGTGGGATCTTTGAGGTCTCAGGGGTTTGGGCTAATGGGATTCAGGTAGCTGCGCTTCAGCTCAGGAGCCCACCCCAGAAGGTGTCATCAGAAGAACATCTGGGTGTGGGAGCAGCTTTGCTGCCAAAGAAAGGTCTCCAAGACATGACATTAAAACATGAAAGGGGTAAAATGGAGCAAATCTCCATTTTTAAAGGTAAAATGGAGGTTCCTTTATCCTGAAAACCTGCTCTGGGCATGTTGGGTTATCAGGAAGAACTGGGGATGTCCCAGCCCATCCTATTGCAACAAGCTCTCCCACCAGAAGGAGATGCAGGTTCGTCCTGGGAGGAGGGCAGCAAGTGATGGGCACCGCTTAGGCTGGGTGACATCTCCAAAGTCCTGGTCAGCTCAGGATCTTTTAGAAGATGAGATGTGTCTGGTTATGGTAACAGTTGAGAGAAGAGTTTTTTAATGTCCATGATGTCCCTCATCCCCCAAAATCCATCTTCTTCTTCTGCTCCATGGGAGCCAATCTGTAGAGCTAGTTCTGAAAAGGTTGAAACGGCAGCATGTGTAATATTTCTCCATGCATCTTGCTGCTGTTTGAGTCCTTTCTTGTTGTCGGTTTTAATACCTAAAAAAATAGATGGTTCCTCAAAAGCTGCATTAAATTTCTTTGATAACCACCGGTGCAAAAATTATCATTTATGGTCTTATAATGGACCAGCAGAGGTGGTCTTCATTTCTGGATCTCACTTGCATGAGATCAGAGCATGGACAGTGCGATAAGGTGTGAGTTACTGTTTGCCAAAGGAGTCAGCGGGGACCCTTGTGATGCTCAGGAGATACCAAGGGTGGGTGCAAGACACCACCCAACGATAAGACGGGTGCCAGGTGCACTGAAATCGAAGCCCTGGTGGCACTCCCACTCAAAGCCACCATGGCCACCCAGCAGGTCAAGCTTCCCATCGCACAGGCTGCAGGCTTTGCAGAAACCCATCCCACTGCCAGCTGGGCTTGCTTCGAGCTCCAAATTGCGCTTGGTCCATCAGCTGGTAGCTGCCATCCTCACCACCTCCATCCTCACCACCTCCAACGTGTTGAGTCCTGCTGGTGCCTCTCCCAGCTTTGAGTGAGATTTTGGAGAATCCTGGGTGCGACCACCAGCAGCTGAGGACCAATGGCCAGGGCCGTCTTCTTCATTCTTGGGAGACCAGTGTGGTTGGCACCTGAGATGTTTGCAAAATCACCGTGGCTGGTAGCAGTGACACCGTTTTTCTCTCTTCAGGGCAAAGGACGTGTGCGACGTGGTGCCTACCCCAGCCCGACGTCTCCGGTTGCCGTGCGCTTGCCCTCAGTGACGGACGTCCCTGAGGAGACCATGAGCAGTGAGGAGGCCATGGAGATGGAGGTCACGGAGCAGCAGCAAGTGGCCATGCAGCAGGAGGAGAAGGTGCTGACCGAGCAGATTGAGAGCCTGCAGAAGGAAAAGTGAGTCTAGCCGACGGTTCAAGCCATGGCCCCTGGCTATAGTTTACTTGTGGATGTTGCTTGACATCATACAGTTGATGTGCTGCTCACAGGGTGACCTGGAGGACTCCATCCCTCCGTGATCTCTTGGCGTACATGCATCCCTTTCTTCTACTCCCCCCTTTTTGGTCCCGTTGCGTCACTGGGGCTGGGTTGCTTTTGGCAGGGAGGAGCTGACGTTCGAGATGCTGACACTGGAGCCCCGCGCCTCCGACGATGAAACCCTCGAGTCTGAAGCCTCCATCGGCACTGCCGACAGCTCCGAAAATCTGAACTTTGACTCCGAAGGAGCCATCTCTGATCGCTCAGGTAAATTCAGGTGTTCTTGGGTTAGAAGGGGCCTTCAAAGGTCTTCTAGTCCCACCTCCTTGTAATGAGCGGGGACATCTTCCAGTATCAGGTTCTTCCATGGCTTGGAGAGGGATTATTTGTTGTTTTTGATGGGGAAGTCGTCCCGTCCTCACAACGCGTGTTCCCCGGGAGCAGCACTGAGAACCCGGGTGGTTTTGTAGTGTTAATCCTCTGGTGGCCCTTCCTTCTTCCCTCAACCTCAGAG
>NW_009704195.1:0-8334 GCF_000703405.1 Apaloderma vittatum
GGCCGCGGGGGTGTGCGGGGGCGGCTCTTCCCCAGGCTGGCACGTCCGTGCGCGGCGGCTGCACCAGGAATCCGAAATGAAGGCTGATTTGAAGAAGGCATCATAGTCATTAGCACCTTTTAATAACTACGCCGGAGAGCTGGGTGTGTGCATGTGTGTGTGCGTGCGTGATTAAGAGGCCAAAAGAAGGAAGTAGGACGCACCGGGATCGCCTGATAGTTTCGCAGATGTCCGGTCAAAGCACAGGCCAAAGCATAATATTCTAAAGCACCCTGGCACACCTGGTGTCACGTGTGGGATGAAATTACTTAGGCCTCCTTTACTTGGTCTTCACGGAGTAGCTGTGTTCTGATCCTTTTTTCTTTGCAGTAAACTCTGACATCGTATTTCTCAAGTTGTGTTTTTATTAAACTTTTTTTACAAGATACACTGCTGGTTCTCTAAAGTTACATCGGTGAAGAAACTTTCCATGTGGTTCTGGTCATGTTTGTGCTAAGTTTGGCAAACCGACTTGTTCATTTGGAAGGTGTTTTGGTAAAAGAACCAAATATGACTGGTTCTAAGCTTTGTGAAGTCCAATTAAAAAAATAATTCAGCCAGCTAGAACATACTTGATTTCAAATAAATGGGTTTCTACCACAATGTTTTTATTTTTTCAAAATTGACCTTAGCATATAGCCACTATCAGATCAGGCTTTGGTGTACTGATGATACCTAAGTAGTAAAAGTTACTGTCTCACCTTTTTAATAGGCAGATATTTCACCTGTTAGCAGCTCTCTCGCTTCAGAGAGCTTATGATTATTCAGCCATTGTTTAGGATGAGACAACGTGAATGCTTGTTTTAACACTTTGCTTTCGTTCGATAAAGTACAGCTTACTCTCAGAAAAAAAAAAGGGGTTGCCGCAGTTCATACTGTGATATGATAACGTCAAGGCGGAAGTTGAAGGTGATTCAAATGCTTCTCTTTAGCAGTGACAGAATTCTGTAGAGGTCTGCCTTTGTCGTTAGTTGATCAACCTGTTCAATCTAATGTTTTTGGACTTAGTTTGTAATTTATCAAGTCTGGGAGCAAATACAGCTTTTCCACCTGAGCAATGCTTGCAGTCAAAGTTTGGGAAGGTGCCTGTTACAAAAATGCTGTTACTCCAAATGTTGCAAGTTTTATTCAGACTTTGAGAAGAATACATATTTTATACCTAGTCCAGATCAGCTAAAAGTATGTGTCATCTGTATCAAACTTGCATCAGGCATGTATCTGGAAGCACTTGTTTAAAGTATATTTAAATTATATTGAGTGATTATACTTTTGCAACATTTTCAGAAAGCGGTGTTCTTGGCAGATACCTAGAAAGCATTTGTTGATTTATTTTTTTTCATAGATCATGCTATCCATTTACTGAAACCTTGAAATAGGAGCTCTGAGGATGAATGGTCATTCTTTTATAATAACACTAGTTTCATTTTGATTCCAAACTAGCTGCCTTTTCTTGGTTTAGCCTAATTCCTAGTTACATCTTGGGCTGTGTTTATTTAATAGTTAGAAACAACTGGCTCAGGTTTTGAAAAATGTTTTTGAAGGTATGGTTGACATTACCAGCTGTCTGTAAACTAGGGATCTCAAAGCTCTTCCAAAAACTAATTGGGTCTCATGACACATTTGTGAGGTATGCACCCATTTCATAGTTGTGACTTTTCCGAATTTGAGTCATAGTCCAGACTAAAACCCAGGCAATCTTGCTTAATCACTAAACTGGAAATATTCTTGAGTAACCTGAAGCTTTGCTTCTCCCTTCAGATTTTTGTAACGGTTATGTTTTTAGAGATTTATTCCTTAATAGCTCTTGCTATGTACTTTTAGCACAGTTTAAACATTAAGTGTATATTCTGTGTAATTTTGAAGTCTTTACTAAAGTGGACTGTCCAGTTGCTCACAACAGAATGGGAACTGGTGACTCATTCTGTAAAAGCTCCAGCAGAATCAGCAGAAGTACAGCATGGGTAGGTGTGTCCATTTGGTAACAAGTTAGCTGCTGAATGGAATTGCCTCCTGCAAACCAGGGCACAGCCTTTTATGGCTGGAATGTAATGAAAGTAAGCCAGTTTTACTAGTTGTGAATTCTAATGAGAGTAGCTTGTACCTAGTGGCAGATGTGTTCTGGCAATGTTTTAAAATCTATTGTGGAATGACAGTGTGGTGTTGGTAAAGCAGAAATCTCTATAGAAGAGATGAGGAGAGCTGGTGAGAGTTTCCACGCTGGTTCTTGTCTTTGTGGAGAAATTGTATTGGTCTAAGATGTGTGCTCACTGTTAGAGGAGAGTGGCAACTTTTGCGAAGGCTGTTACCGACCTGCTTAGAGTCAGATGTTTGGGAAATGTGTCTGGGAACGCACATTTTTGAGGCGTGTCGAGATTATTCTAGAAGCAATTAGCATGAATTAGAAAAGCCTCTTTTCTAGTAAAGGAAGCCCTGTTACTACTTCTGGAAATAATGAACTGTTTGTTGCTGGCACTTTTTTGCTGGTGCTGGCAGTAATAATTATAATGACTTCCAGGGCAATACTGAAGCGTTAGATGTTTCTACTGTGGCCAGTCTGATTTCCACAGTTATTTGGGGATTGTTTTGCCATCTTTTTTTTTCTTTTTTTTTTTCTTTTTCTTTCTTTTGTAGTGTAAAGCCTTCCAATGCTTTTTGTTTCTCATTGTCTGTATCTACGTTGTCTCTTCTCTCCTGATTAATTTATATTAAAGTTTGTGAAAACTTGTTTAAAAGACTGGCAGGGCTTATATTTTTTGTGACTTCAGCTTAAATCAGCTGTTGCCTTGCTATTGTCATGTGATATGTTAATAGTAGCAATAGGTGATCTTTTTAACAATAAAATGTTAGATGTCTAGCTTGTTAACTTCTGCAGATGTCTTTCACAGAATGTAATCTTCAGATTCACTTGTAATCTGAAAATACGACAAGAAAGGACATAAAATGTGGTGTACCAGCTGAACCGGAAGCTGATTGCAAATTTTCTTTGGCCATGATATCCAACAATATATAAAAGCAACACTTAAATAACAAAAACATAAAATAATGCTTTTCAGTGTGATTGGTCCTTCTAAGAAAAGCAATTAACTAGCATGGTTATTGTTTTTTAAACTAATACTAAACTAATTTTAGTCTTGTTAACCTCACATTGCTCTACTATATGCAGATTGCTGTGAACCAAGTTAATAGCCATAGGTGTGACTTTGGATTTTTGTTGGGACTTTTTTCAATGTTGTCCCAGCTGTACAGGAACAATGGAGCTAATGTAGAATATCATAAAATACGTCTACAATACTTGAGAACTGTTTTCCTTTCGTGCTTAAATGCCTTGTTGACTTAAAACATTACAGACATGTCTGATTGCTTTGAAGGGACGTATGAAAACTGAAGAAGTTTTGATACTTTTCCATCTAAATACATGGAGATCTTAAATTCAAGCTTTGAAAAGTTAGTTATGGAGTTCTACTGGGATGATTGCTCCATTGGTTTCCTTTAATGTGTTTATATATATATATATATAAATAATATCAGATTTTCAAAATTAGGTATGTGCTAGTTTTAAATCTTGCCCTGAAGTTCACCACAGATACTTTATCTCGCTATAGGAGTTGCATGGAACAGCTGCCTGAACCAGGCTCGAACTCCACCTAGCAAAGAAATTTTGTCAGTTTAGGGATACTGATGGTTTATGGTATTGGTGACTTAGAAGTTCTTAGGTTAATGTTTGCAAAAGGTCTCATACAGGCACAAACTATACCCCTTAAAGCATTTTTATTGATACAGTATACATCTGCATGAGGTGGAATTTTCACAAGTGCTGAAACTTTTTCTCTTGTGGAAAAGGGCGTAATCGCCATGACGTGATACATTTTCTCCTGTCATTGTGCGGTCTTTTCATAGTGGAGTCCAATCCTTTAAGCTACTAGGACTTCTACAGCTTGTTCAGCTGACTTGTGCTCCTTCCTAAGCGCAGCTTTTGCTGAGGAGTTTTAGCCAGTTTTTACTTGCCTGAAACAGAATGGGGTTTATTTACATTGGAGATTTGGGTATGCATCTCGTGCTGGACATAAAATAGTAAAAGTTTTATGCAGAATTGTACTTCAAATGCTACTTGTGTGCCTGTTAAGATAACTTTGCTGTTTCCTACTAATTCCATGATTTTTTTCTAGCTGAACGAGCTTTGGATACCATGAATTTCGATGTCATTAAAGGCAAACCAGTGCGTATCATGTGGTCTCAGCGCGATCCATCTCTACGCAAAAGTGGTGTAGGAAACATCTTCATCAAAAATTTGGACAAATCAATTGATAACAAAGCTTTGTATGACACGTTTTCTGCTTTTGGTAATATCCTGTCTTGTAAGGTTAGTGGAAAATTATTGGTGCATTTAGTGGTTTTACGCAAAAACCCCTCAATTTACATGGGAAACATTGCATGAGTATTACAACAGGATTTTTCTTTAACAGGTGGTATGTGATGAAAATGGATCCAAGGGTTATGGATTTGTACATTTTGAGACACAAGAAGCTGCAGAAAGAGCTATTGAAAAAATGAATGGTATGCTGCTTAATGACCGCAAAGTGTAAGTACATAAATACATAGTTGGGGATCAACTGACTGAAATTCATTTTACAGCAGACAAATATTTAAAGCTTACCTAGAAAAGACAGGTTGTTCCAAAATTTTTCAATTTTAAAGAGGATTTCGAATTTTAGTGCTAGGAATACTATGAGTGAGTTCAGAAAGGCTAATAACGGACTCTAGGGAAAAAAATGTTTTATCAATTTTCTAGCAAGCCAGTGCTATAATGAGAATTTGGGAACACCCCTGGTTTTCTGGTCGTACTGGTCCGAGACAAAATACAGTCCAGTGGATATTCTGAATAATACTTCCTTTATAAATGTTGTGAGATAGGTACGTGATCCATTTTTTGGATGAAACTTGAAGCTCTGGAGTTACTTGGTCTTGCATAGCAGTTGAATTGCACTGATGTTTTTATATGAATTTCTGTTAATAAGCATATCTAGGAAATAGGGGTAGAAAATAAAGCTTACAGAAACATAATGCTTGAAACATTATCACAGTTAATGTGCTGTAGGAAAAAACAAAAGTTATTTGGCTACTTGGTTATTGACATTTAGACTTGGGGGGTGGCAGATGTGCCTCACAGCTGTGCCTAAGGGATCATTATGGTATCTGGTATAGTTGCAAGAGAATAGCTCTAAATGCTTGAGAGTGTTTGGAAAAAGAATAACAGAAATCAGCATGAGCTTACCATTATGGTTATTTTTACATGTAGAGATGGATGGATCAAGCCACATGCAGGGAGAACGTATATTTTGAAACTTTAGTTTTCTTTCCAGCTTGTTCTGTGTTTTACTGGCATACTGGAGATTTTTTAGTCATCTTCTCTCCTTGTACATACAACCTTTTTAAATTAGTAGGAAAAAAGGTCAGTGTGTAGTGGTTAAAGAACTATCATTCTTGCCATCCTTGGTTACTGTAAATCAGATGAAGTTGTCAAAGTTTGAGATAATGTAGAGTTACTTTGTGTTACTTTATTGGATTTGTCTAATTTGGAACTGTAAAGTTGGGCAGTACAATAAAATTTGAATGCAGAAGTCTACTACAGTCAGAAATCAGCGTGAGTCACGTAACATCTGGACTAGAGCAGTTCCTTGGGTTGCAGAGCGTTGTGTTCAAATTTTGTCCTTTCTCTGACACTGTGAACTGACCTTTGGTGTTCCCAGGCAATTTGCAATGCTGTTTGACTATAGAGCAAGTTGAACAATTTATTTCTCTATGCCTTTTAAAAAAACAAACCAAACTGAAGTCTTGTTTGGTATAGACTGGAAAGGTGTGTAAGGGGCTGGGGGAGTTAGTTAAATATCCCTTGCTTAAAAACTGCATAGGAGAATGGGGTCTGCTTTAAGGCTGCCAAGTTTTCAGTACGGCAGAGGGATTATGTTGATTAGAGACAGAGTTTCTATTTAGCCTCTATACCTAGTACTCTGTCCTGTTGTCCAGCTCCTGTTTTCAGAGGCCATTTTATAAGAGTGAACATACTGCCAATGGCTTGAAAGCATTTTTATGCTAGTAACTATGATAACCACACTATTGTAGCATAGGATAATGAAATGTTTTTCTGGTGGAGTTTTATCATAAATATTTTATCTCAAGAATTTCACATGTATAGTGAACAATGAGACTGATTAAGAATAAAACATGGTGCAAGAGGCTTAAAGTAAATTTTTAAACCTTCACAGACATGCTTTAATCTACATTATTCTGTTCTCCTGCTACTAGATTCGTTGGAAGGTTTAAATCCCGCAAGGAACGTGAGGCAGAGCTTGGAGCCAGAGCAAAGGAATTCACCAATGTTTACATCAAGAATTTTGGAGAAGACATGGATGATGAGAGACTTAAGGAACTCTTTGGCAAGTTTGGTAATGTCTTAAACTTTTTACATAAACATGAGTGAACTTCAGCCTACTTCTTACATCTTATTTTTACAGTGCCTAATAATACCAGGATTCAGCTGGTTGACTGATGTAGATTAAAAACAAAAAAGATACTGAAAAGTTGGTACTTAATTCCAGTTTCAGATTCAGAGTATAGTAATATCTGCTGCAGAATTTTAAATGTGGAGAATAGCATGTATAATCCTGTTACCAGAATTGCTTCCAGTAATCTGAAAGTAATGTGTCTAAAAAGTCTTTTTAAGTTGCAGACAGAAGTGTTCTCTGGATCTCGTGAGTTCACTACAGGATACATGACATGAGTTTGTTCTTGCTTTCGTTGACTTACAGACCTATCTTTACTCAGAGTATCTCTGCTTTTGTTATTAAGTTGCATTATGGTGGCTGACTTAGTAGGGAATTATAAGGAACTTTTCCATTGGCAAGCTATTCAATTCTATCTCAATCCTTGGTTATGCGAAGGGCAAAAGTATGGCAGGCTTATGATCATGATCTAATAATAGATATGGTATGTCACCATCAAAGTAGGAATTGGCAAACTCTTTAATTCAGTTGCAGATTCTTATGCCAGTTTATATGGCATGCCTATTTTATTTTCAGCCTCAGCTTTTTTTTTTCTTTCCTCTGTGCTTTTGCTGTTCTCCAGCGGATATCATATAAAGCAAGACAAAGCCATGTATATGAGATATTCTATAGCAGCCTTAAGCAGCATTTACAGGAAATTCCTTTCCATTATTGAAGTGTCTGTGGTTGAAATGGTAGCAAATTTAGCTGCTAATATGTCTCAGCTGAGTCTGTGAACTGCAGTTTTTCAGCGGTTTGGAATTGCTGAACTGGAATGTCCTTTCACTGGAGTAAGTGGTGAAGCACATACCCAATAGAAGGGCCTCCCTTTCTGGCTTTCGGTACCTGGTTCAAAGGATGGAAGCAGTAATGCTCTTTAAGTACTGTAATTTTTAATGAAAAAAACAATTTCATTCACTTTGATGAGAAATTCCTATCCCGTTTTGGTTGAAAATATCGTGGGACATAAATTCAGCATGGCAGACTTCAGCCATAATGGCTGAAGTTCAGCATCAGGGCAAATTAGCAATTTTATATTAACGTGTGATGTTTAATAGATAGTGTTATTGGTGCAGTAGTCCTTTGTAATACAGGTGAAAGAAACTAAATATTACGACTTCTAAACAGGCTGTTTAAAGTGGGAGGAGAATACATTCTGTATCTGAAGCTTAAGTATTTCATTCTCTTTTTAGGTCCTGCCCTAAGTGTGAAAGTTATGACCGATGAGAGTGGAAAATCCAAAGGCTTTGGCTTCGTTAGTTTTGAAAGACATGAAGATGCCCAAAAAGTGAGCTTTTGCACTTCATTTTAGTTCTGTAGCTGAGACCCAAATAATATGTTTCATTGAGTGATCTGAATCTTGTGAGTTCGTTAAGGGTTTTTAGTTGGTCAAAGGACCCTGCAAAGCCAGATGTCTGCTTCCTAAATGACTTAGCATAGTTTCTGTCATTTGGAATGATTTCTCTACGAGCAAGTGTCAGTTGATTTGAGGAGCCTATTAAGTCAGAATGGTCTGAGACAGCTGGAACTAGCATAGACATGGAGAATCTTGAATAATTTAATAACCTGTTGTAATTGGGCTTAAAGATCTTGAATGAAATTTGGACTTCTTCATGCAGGGCAACATACAAGCATAATAAATCATTACATTTCTGCAAAATATGGATGAATCATTGCATCCAATTTGGTTACACAAAACGTTTGTGCAAGGCAGAAACGATGGTGTTTTCAAACTTCAGCACTGCAAAGTCAGCAG
>NW_009704195.1:8365-19841 GCF_000703405.1 Apaloderma vittatum
TACGTTTTATGGAGCACATTTGGCACAGCTGTAAGAAGACAGTCATACAACCCTGTGATGTTGCTTTCTCCAAAGAGTAACTTTAGAAGAAGGGTCACTTTAATCCATGTATGTGTCTATAACGTGCCAGTATGCTACATAACTTCAGTCATTGTCAGCTGGTTGCTTTGATGTGGCAGTTGACTGTGGCAGTAGGAACATAACACCAGGAGAAAACTCAGCACAGAGTAAAACAGGGCCACAAACAAAATTTGCTTTTCAGAATGTGTTTTGGTGATATGTCAGTACTGCAAGTGTACAAGCAAGAGATTAGAACAAATTCTACCTCTCTAACACCATAAAATTCTCATATCTCAGTAAATGAGTTTAATGGCTTTGCAAGATAAGGCTGGAGAAATAATTCTTCACTATGTAACTTTTTGGGGTTTTTTCAACTTCATATAAGAAAAGTTTTTTGCATCCTTTGTGACTTGTTCTTAACTGGACAGAAGCACACATGGAAAGCAATTTCTGTTTTACTTAGACCAAGGAAGTCCTGGGGTATGTTTTTCATCTCGTGATACTTTAGATGGATTGGCTCTTTTTCTGGAATCCTTTGAATCATTTTGGGGTTTTTGTATGCCTGAAAATCAGTGGAATACAAAGCACTGCTAACTTCTTGTTTATTAATGCAGGCTGTAGATGAGATGAATGGGAAAGAGCTCAATGGGAAACAAATCTATGTTGGCCGGGCTCAGAAAAAAGTGGAAAGACAGACGGAGCTGAAGCGCAAGTTTGAACAAATGAAGCAGGACAGGATCACAAGATACCAGGTTCAGTTTCTATTCAAGAGCACTAACTTTATTTATTCTATGATATTTTTAGATTTACGCAGATCATTTGCTTTCAAAAATAACTTGCCTTTTTTTTAGGGTGTAAACCTTTATGTGAAAAATCTTGATGATGGGATTGATGATGAGCGTCTTCGAAAAGAATTCTCCCCATTTGGTACAATCACTAGCGCAAAGGTAAAGTTTATTGTTCTCATCCTTTCTCTGAAAACAAACAATGAGAAAAATGACATCTTTTCAGTGCAATAGTGTGTTCATTATTATTTGGCTGAGATTTTCATCTGTATTCAGTAAACAGCTACTAAGCAGTTATTTTCCTTTTTGCATCAATTCAGTAAAACAAACCTGTAGTCTCACTTCCAGCAAGCTGAAAAAATAAATTCATGTGAGCTGAGTAAGTAAAACATTAGAATCATAGAATTGTATCAACTGGAAGAGACCTAGAAGATCACTGAGTTCAGCCTTTGTCACAGCCCTATCAACCTATTAAACAGTTCCCCCCAATGCAACATCCACCTGTCTCTTAAACACCTCCAGGGATTGTGACTTAACCATCTCTCTGGGCAGCCTATTCTAGTGGCTGAAAACCCTTTCAGTGTAGAAATTCTTCGTAATATCTAACCTGAACCTGCCCTGGCACAATTTAAATCCGTTTCCCCTCATCCTGTCACTCTCCACTAGGGACAATAGACCAACCACTGCCTCTCTACAACTTCCCATTCTCATGGTTTAAAACTAAATTTTGTACTGACAGGTCATGATGGAAGGTGGCCGCAGCAAAGGATTTGGATTTGTATGCTTTTCATCACCAGAAGAAGCCACCAAAGCTGTCACAGAAATGAATGGTAGAATTGTGGCTACTAAACCATTATATGTAGCTCTAGCCCAGCGTAAAGAAGAGCGCCAAGCTCATCTCACCAACCAGTATATGCAGAGAATGGCAAGTGTAAGAGCAGTACCTAATCCTGTAATCAACCCTTACCAACCAGCACCTCCTTCAGGTTACTTCATGGCAGCTATCCCACAGGTACGTACAGAGATGAGTAAGCGAATGTTCTGCATTGTGTATAAAATCTGTTTGGATTTAAAAGGAAATGTAGCTGTTAGCCTGTGTCCATGATTTCAGTGTTCCAGCTTCAAAGCAGAAAGGTGATGGACTGTTCAGCGTGCCCTTCAAAGATGATAAAGTCACACAATGTTTTTGTATTTGACAGACTCAGAACCGTGCAGCATACTATCCTACTAATCAGCTTGCTCAACTTGCTAGACCTAGTCCTCGCTGGACTGCTCAGGGTGCCAGACCTCATCGTAAGTCACTTCATTCCCTTTCTCCAGTGATTGTGGTAAACTCCATAGCATTTACCTTTGCACCATTCAGTATTTCAGCATGTAACTTACATATATTTTCCCTAAAACAGCATTCCAAAACATGCCTGGTGCTATCCGCCCAGCAGCACCCAGACCACCATTTAGTACCATGAGACCAGCTTCTTCACAAGTTCCACGAGTCATGTCAACACAACGTGTTGGTAAGTTTCATTTATATAAACTCTTTAAGTATTAGACTTCTTTTTAATTTTGCTAATTCAGAATGATCTCTCAAAAGCATTTGTAAGTGCGGTATTGTGTGTGGTGACACTTCTCTCCTTTTCTGGCTCTTATTAAATGAGTAAGCTTGTATCACCTTCTAGTAGGGGTTCTAAATATTGTCCCAGTAAAGACTCCTGCTGTGACCCTATTTCTTTACTGTGAAGTTTTTCTTCTTTTAGTGTGCATTTTAATAATGTTGTGTGACAGCTTCTGCTGTTTCTAAACATTGTTGTGGCAATTGTAATAATAGGTTGCATGTAGAAATACTAAGATGATGGAATTTTAGCTCTTATTATTTTGTCATAGAATACTGTGAGCCAGTGTTGTGTGCGCGGAATCTGCACATCAAGGAATGAATCAGAATTGATTGCAATGGAGTTTTAATTCCCTCAGAATGTGTTAGGTGGTAGTATTTCTTAGCTATCTACTTCATGAAAGTATCTTTTCTAGGATGACTGTGATGCAGTGTGCTCAGGAAATCAAGTGTCCTTTGAGGTTAGAATTAAATGAAATTAGTACTCAACAAAAGTGAATGTTTTCTCACAGATCTTTTTTTAATAGCATGTAAGAAGAGCGATTCCTTAGTGAAGTGACTGGAAAGTAACATCCAGTAAATTTTAAGCTTTTGAACCTTCAGACACAACCAGTGATGTGACAGTTAACAATACTGGGATGAATCTGTAATACAATACTTAAGTATTCTGCTTGGGCTGATTTGTGGTGGGTTCTTTTGGTAACTTGTACAGTGTAATTTAAAAAGTGAATTATTCACGTATGGAGTTATGTTATTTTTTCAGCTAATACATCAACACAAACGATGGGTCCACGTCCTGCAGCAGCAGCTACTGCAGCTACTCCTGCTGTACGCACAGTACCACAGTACAAATATGCTGCAGGTGTTCGTAATCCTCAGCAGCATCTTAATACACAGCCACAGGTTGCTATGCAGCAGGTACGTATTTTTAAGAACTGGTCCGTACTTTTCCTGGTCTTTTTTTTTGCCAAGGAAACTGGCAGGGGTTGGGATGCTTATGGTTAAGTGTTGTCTGTGTTATTCTGGAATTCAGGCTCTGCATTGTGGCAGCAGAGTTATAGCCTTGGGGTGTATTTTGAGTTCACCTGGGATGGGATATGATCCTGTGTTATTTCACATTTTCCAGTCGCTTGATACCTTTTCCTGAATTCTCCTTGTGCTTGCTCCACAACAGAGCAGTTGGTACTATTTCCAGCATCACTCAGCTCTAACCAGCACCATTTCATTAAATTGACTTAGTTGTAATATCTTGCATGTTTCTGACTGTGTGATTGTTTATGCTGAGTTGTGGAACATTGGTTACATGATGCTGCACCTAATTATGAACTAGAAGTTAATTTTGCAATGACATTAAATTAATTTGCAGCCTGCTGTCCATGTGCAAGGTCAGGAACCCTTGACTGCTTCCATGTTGGCTTCTGCTCCTCCACAAGAACAAAAGCAAATGTTAGGTATGTACATGATACCTTTCTCTTTGCCTTTTAGCAGAAAGACAAAGTGCCCTTTTATCGATCTTAAAATGCAGAATAAATGGTTTTACCAGTAGAACAAGGTGTTTGCTCCCCTTTTCCCTTAAATCTAGGCTGTGTTTGTCAGATGAGATTTGTCACGGATTAACATTTTTCTGTCTAGGTGAACGTCTATTTCCTCTCATTCAGAGCATGCACCCTACTCTGGCGGGTAAGATCACTGGTATGTTGTTGGAGATTGACAACTCTGAACTCCTCCACATGCTCGAGTCTCCCGAGTCTCTTCGTTCGAAGGTAGGTGGACTTTCACCTTACACTGGTTTTATCAGCAGTTAAGCCAACGCTGGTTTAACAGGCATTCATTCTAGCACAGTGGTGTAGCAGCAATGGAACAGGGGCCCAGGGTGAGAAGTTAGAATATCCACTTTCAGAGGGTGGCAGTGAACTTACATGAACTGCAGCTATAACATTACCCTTTCCTTCTTAACACTGCAGGCATTGTTTGTGTGTATGATGTAAACTGTTTCATGAACTTGTGTATACAGAAATAACTGAGCTGCTCATGATTTTTCTTCTTCACTTAACAGGTTGATGAAGCTGTAGCCGTACTACAAGCCCACCAAGCTAAAGAGGCTGCTCAAAAGGCAGTTAATAATCCCACTGGAGTTCCAAGTGTTTAATAAGTAAGTTTTCTGAGCTCTGTAGTTTTGTAGGTTGACTGGGGCAATAGTTCTTAGTCTGTGGCCTTAGAAGCAGCGTGCTTCCAGGCTCTGTGTCATGTGCAGCCATGGAAAGCAGCAGCTATGCTCACACTTGTAAACAAATTTTGTGCTCAAGCCTGTTTTCTAGCTCTGTAGCTCTTGGTTAGAGAATGCTTCTGATATTTTGTCTTGCATATTTAGCTGGAATTAAAGTGTTACTTTTAACAGCTCATTTAGCTGAAATTAGTTCTAGGCATGTGTGCAAAAATGGGCGGTTCTGTCAGATGCTACTACTCGTAGAGTTATTCAAGAGGAACTCGTGGAATTGGTAGTAAAATGATACACCGACCCTAGGGATCCTTTACATACTTTACTTCCATGTCTCAAAATTTCAAGTGAGGGTTACACGTAAAGAACTTTGACACTGTCAAAGCCCAAAGAGCTGTTGGGCTTACAGTTGCAGAAAGCACAGCAGAAAAACAAAAGGTGCTGCTTTAACTTTAAAACCTAACAACACTGTTTTTGATTGCAGAAAGATCCGGGACTACGATCTAGAACTTCGCTTCACCGAAGAAAAAAAAATCTAAACATGGAAAAATTATTAAATATTGAGAAAAACATTGCAAAATAAATCTCCAAAAGGGATGCAGAGCCTGGTCTGCTGCCTGCCAGCAGCCTCTGCTGCCGGAGCACGGCCCCTGCCTGTCCCTAAATTGGGGGTGCGATGTCACCCCTGTGCAGCGCGGCAGTGCTGGGTGCTGGAGGGGGCTGCTGCACTCATGGGCTGGGCTTGGCTCCCAAAACCGAGGGTAGAGGGATGGTTGCAGCAGGCAGGGACCCACGTGGAGGATGTTACAGTTGCAGAAAGCACAGCAGAAAAACAAAAGGTGCTGCTTTAACTTTAAAACCTAACAACACTGTTTTTGATTGCAGAAAGATCCGGGACTACGATCTAGAACTTCGCTTCACCGAAGAAAAAAAAATCTAAACATGGAAAAATTATTAAATATTGAGAAAAACATTGCAAAATATAAAATAAATAAAAAAAGGAAAGGAAACTTTGAAGCTTATATACAGAGCAACGCCAGGGCTAGCAAAACAAGTGCTAGTCCTAGATTACTTATTGATTTAAAATCTAAAAAAAATAGTAAAATAAAAAATACAAATTAATGTTTTATAAACCCGGGGGAAAAATAATTTTCAGCGGAGTACAAAAATTTAAAGCATTCCTTTCTTTAATTTTGTAATTCTTTACTGTGGAAAAGCTCAGAATATCACCACTGTTTTAGTTGACAGTGAGAATTGATAGCTGAGCAAAGAAACGTAATTTGGATTATAAAATTCTTGGTTTAATAAAAATTCCTTAAACACTGACTTACTTGTGGTGGTTTCTTTTGTACAGTGCGCTTCTGATAAGGTTGTCATTCAGAATGTCAGGTTAGAATCCCACTCTGTAGTACGTTTTGGATGTTTCTGGAGATGAGCCTCCATAGAGCCACCTGTTACCGATAATACAAACTTAGGCATTAAAACAAATGAAAACTGCAGCTAGATCCGTATCGGGGTTTTAAAGCCGTAACAACATGATGTCTGATCTCTTGTCTAAGTAGAAATAGACCTTTAAACACTCTACTTGGAGATGACCAGTAAGAAATATTATAAAAGGCCAGTGTTGGAATATGAACATGTGATTCCATTTGACCACCTGCACATGGTGTTCGTTCTCACAGGTTTTGGTGGAAGGAACAATCTCTATGTAGGTCTTAGCCCACCGTATTTTTAGATCACTAATGAACCTCAGGATGGAGACAGAGCTGTATGTATGTAGGTGAACGAGCAGGAATTGATTGCAATAGACAGTGTTGCAAAATTCCATTATCATGAACGTGTGAACACAAGGCATTCCTAGAAAGAAAGAGAGGCTTCAGGTAGCTATGTATTAAAAATCAAATGTGCAGTAACTGAAAGATCCTGCTTCTTACACAGTAAAAATCCTGTGGCCAGGACTGTTTAATCCTCTGAGTTGGATATTTCTGTGTTCCCTAACAAGTATAAGCTAGCTCTTTGGTAACTAAATTATTGAGTTATCACTGGAAAAGAACATAGTTAGGGTGCTTTAAATCAGATTTGAAAACTGAGAAAGTGATCTGAAATTGAATGCTGTTCCTCGTTAATATTCACTACAAATATGTTTTCAGTAACTTCTAGTTGTAATGTGTCACAGAGCTCTGCATACAGTGAGCTTATGCAAAACGTAGTGATTTCCTTTATCAAATTTGTTAATGGTGAAATAATTCTAGCAGTTTTACTGGCTCCAGGAATCTGCTGCTGCTTGGAAAAGGTGACCTTCCTGGTTCATCTTTATGTCTGTCGTTTAAAAAATAGATTTTAAAGGGAACGGAGGTGCCTTTTTAAGATAAATTGCTGCTTGATCTAAATGTGATCTAGTGTACAATACCATAGAAATAATCCTGTATTCATGGAGCGCTGTTAGGACCTTCAGGTCATCTTATGTGTTAGTCGCTAAAAACAGCATCCAAGCAAATGGTCAATGGCACCAAAAATGAGAAGAGCCAACACTAGCACATAAGCAGTTTAATTTGCTACAGGATTTTACTGAGGTTGAGAGTTTTGCAGGATTAAAAGTGTTACATGCATAATAGAGCTAACTGCTGGAGTTAAATCTAATTTTTATGTTTTGTAAGAATGTGCAAGTTATTTAACCTCTTGCATACGGCAAAACTGAAGAAGAAGGAAAAGAGAGGTTCTTCCAGCTTTGTACAAGACTTCTGTGGGTGTATTAAGCACTAACACCTCTACCAGCCTCAAATAGTGGGTAACTTTTATGATGGAAGGAAACAGGCAATTCTGCTGAGGTGATCGTGACAGCTTAGGAAAACAAAGCTCTGGGTTGGTTGGGTTTGTTTCTTCCCACTCTTAATTACATAGCAGTTCCCCGCTATATACCACACATGCCTATTTAAATGGTATCTACTTTATGATTATTTTTTAAATCATAGAGCTAGTGAGCAATGTGTTTCTTAGCACTTCTCTTGATGTATCTTTAGTGTACTACTGTAAAACAATGTGCCACGCAGAAAATTTATTCCATGGAAACAGAGCATTGTTCCCTTGGGTTAATAGGGAGCCGAACTGGCAGTCCCCTCCTTCTGCCACATGTTCCCTCAGTATGTCAGAGGCTTACACTGATCCTCGGCTGCCCTGCAGCCACCCATTGCTAAGCTGATTTTGCTGGATTCTCTGGTATTTCATTCTTTCAGTCCTTCCCTGTGTTCCACCATAGCCACAGCAAATGTTTCAGTGTTAAGCAGCAGCCAAAAGCCCACTCCTGAAATAAATGATGGTTTGAATGAATGAATGGTATTGTATTCACTATCCGCTTTCCCAAGGAGAACGTGGCCTTATGGGTAGCTAAATCAAAGGTTTGGTGCAGAGTAATCTGGATCACATTCATTCTCTTAGCTGCTCTGCAGAAGTCCAGGAAATTTGGATTTTTCTGGGTCCTGGGGGAGGAAGGGGCAAGATGGTGGAAATCAACATGTTTCCAAATCAGGCAATGTCATTACAATTGGTTGTCAGTTTTTACACTAATTAGCTCTATACCCTTGAATAAATTGTATCTTCAGTACTTGCACCTAAATGCATTTCCTTCTCTGGAGCATTGTTAATGGTTGCTATAGACAACAACAGCAGCAAACCACACAAAACAAACTCAAAAAACAACCAGGATTTGTATTTGTCCTCATTAGGTCCAGGAGTTGTAGTCCAAACTGACATACTGGGGAGCACCACAGTCTTGTCTTTGGGACAACAATTCGCTAGGCTCTCACAGTTATGTGTTTCTGGCCATCCTTTTTGGGATTAAGTAGGAAGCTCCGTTTCTATGATTTGTTTTGCTGTTGGAGCTGCTTCCCAAACATGAGCAATGTTTTCATTCCCTGCTGGGGTAGTTTAAACTACTAGTGAACTCTTCATGGCTGCCCATGTACACAAGTTGTCCCTGAGAGGTGATCTGAGGTTAGAAATGCCTCCTGAGTAAATGAAGCACAGACTTGGGTGTTCAGCAATCAGAGGCCACACTCGAAAATGCCTCAGTTCTCTCAGATTACTTTTTATGTGTAAATGGGCACCTTGCCTCCTTCCCAGTTTCCCTTTGAACAACCAGTTATAGAATCACAGAATTGTTTCTTTGGAGAGGAAAACACCACATCCTATGTCCCTTCACATCAGTTAGCTGCACCATCAACTTCATGCAGGTGATACGAAGAGCCCCACACTACCTTCACAATGAAAAGCCGTAGGAAGGCTACAAGGTCTGTCTGGGAGATGCCTCTGACAGTTTCAAAGGCAGTATGCTAATTTAAAGAGGATTTGCAGCTCAACTTCAGGCAAACGAGGCGAGTCTAGGACCTCCCTGTGCTTGATGTGAATGCTTGAAACCTGGGGAATCCTTGTACGCCCTACTGCCCCTGACTGACAATTTGCGTTCAGGATCCTGTCTCTTCTGAGCAGTAAGTCAGCACCTCACTGCCTCCCCTCTTCATGGGTTTTTCCTCCATTTACAAGCCAGAAAGAACACACACACACCCCCCCAAAAAAAATCAACAAAACCAACAAACCTGAGATATGATTTCTCAAAAAGGCAGGCAGATTATTTCAGTACACCAGCAGCCTAAACACCATTCCTCAGGCAACTGTGAATCTGTGTGGTACAACTGCTTCTGCAAAGGAAAACTTTTAGTCCTGCTTACCTTCTGTAGGCCGTGGTCAATAAAGATGTATAGTAGCTGTACCTGAAGGAAAACACAGCTGGCAGGGTTACAAATCCTTAGGATGTGGCATTTGAAGTGAATACAAATATGAAACAAATGTTTCTGGCTACACTAGGACCACAAGGTGCACTGTTAGTTGCAGCTCCCTTTGAAGGACTTGAGCAACAACAACAAAGGAATAAATATTTTCCAAGAAATAAATTTTGAACTTAAATTTCTCACTTGTTGCATCAGGATTTAATGTAATCATTGAGGGAAAAAAGGAAACGACAAGCTGGGCCAACATAATGGTCCAGTTGCACATCAGGTAGGAAGAGTAGTGTATCTACGCCAAATGTACTTCCCATGTAACCTGCTAAAGAATCACAGAATGTTAGGGGTTGGAAGGGACCTCTGAAGATCATCTAGTCCAACCTTAAGAATCATCTCTAACCAGGTCATGTTCCAGCCATCTATAGCTGGCCAGAAGTATGTACTTTTTTATTGTTCTGAGCACACTTTAAAACATTCCATGTGGTATCTAAGCATTCAGAAAACAAAAACGATGCCCTGGGCTGGCTAACTGGTTGTTTCGCATTGCAGCAACTGGGACTTTGGGTTACACATCGTCTAGGTTAAACCTGAAGCCAGCAGATGACATAAAACAGAGATTACAGTTCAAAAAGTGTGCCCCAAACATATTGCATTGTCACAAGTGTAAGTGGAATCTTGCTTAATCCTGTGTGTCTTGCCACTGTTAGATCTGCCACCAAAGGTCGCTCAGTTTCCCCGCCTGTGGTTTTCCAGAGGAGAACCAGATTCAGGCAGAGGAGGAGAGACCACCAATCTAGAATGAGAGCAGAATTGGAAAATTCGTGCTCATAGCCTGAAGCATAGACCTTTCTTCTGTCTGCCTATGCCTTGCATTTTTACATCAAACTCATTCTGCATCCGCTGTGCCTCCTAGGTTACAAGTAAAGATGTGGATTTGCAAAGTGGCTCAGGAAGTAAATGAGGATGCACACAGGGGCTGTGTTCAGGAGGGGAACGAAAGCTCTTCCAGGGCTCTCCAGAGTTCAGGTGCCTCATTTGCCAGGTACGATGGGGCAGCTGTAACACCAGGAGCTCTGTAAGAGAGCGGTTGCGTGGGTGCTCCAGAAGTTGTCAGACTGGTTATATTTGGCTGCACGGATGAAGAAAGAAACCAAATCAAGTTATCAAACACAATGTTATTTTACTTGCTCTTGTCTGTTTTCTTCAGAACGCCCACAGTTAATCTTGTTTCTTGAAAGATACGTGCAAAACTTGTTCCACTGGGAACGGGTTCTCCCCAGGTCAGTGAATCATGGCCTTCCCAAAATAAGTTTCTTCCTCTGACAAAGGGCCTTTCGGTGAGACCACAGTGTTGCCTTTATGTCAGGCCCTGGTTTGCAGGAGAGGCATTTCAGCTGCGTTATTTCCGTGTTGATGTCCTCATTTCAAGTCCCCAGCAGCACCGCTTGGGTGAGATTTTGAGGACTTCCACGGCGATTCACACGAGAAGGCCCCGCTCCTGCAGCACCTTTCCCTCAGGGGTACCACAAATACCCTAAAGAAAGCTATGAAACACAGCAAGCATAACTCATCTTTATCATGTGGTAATTGTGATAAAAAGCGATGAAACCAAAAGTCCCAGGCCAGAGACAGACCTGACATTTTAACCGTATTTGACTTCCAGTGAGGCACCATGTGAAAAAAAGGACTTTATTTTCTTACAAATTCACTGTGTGCCCCTTTCACCAGATGGTCCCTAGTTCTTGCTCCTTGAAAAATAGCCAATTATAGTAATTTCATGGTGAACTACCACTTTGTAGTTCCCTTCCCTGTGCTATTCTGTCGTTCACACCGGCTCTGGGTCACCCCTCCTGCCCTTCCCAGCCGGACTCCTGACCCCTCGGCGACTACTGATTCCACCCTCGCGTTACCCTTCGCCCTAACGAGGCCCCGAAGGCGGGATCAGCCCAGCACCCCTCCCTCAGGCCCCTTTTTCTGGAGGGATTTCAAATAAAAGCCGCTGCAGAGGTTGCGCCTGAGGGCTGCT